>NC_057797.1:758912565-759018752 GCF_018294505.1 Triticum aestivum | reverse complement strand
CCTGCTGGCTGGGCCGGCCAGCTGCTGCTGGGCTGCACAGGGAGGAGCCCCAGGTAAGCTTCTCCTTTTATTTATTTCTGTTTTCTAATTTCTGACATTTGTTTTGATTTAAATAAAATATTAAATCATTTTATTATCTTATGCCAATTTTTGCAGGAGCTAGATATATTATTCCAGAGCTCCCCAACAGGTGGCATAATTTTTGGACATATATTAATATATATAACTAATATATTTCCAATGCAAATATTTATGCATTAATTCCAAATGCCCAAAATAAATACCTATGAGCTCTTAAAAATATTGGTTTGATTTTTATCTCTGTCCAATATTTTCAGAGAGCAACATGAGCATTTTCTTGGACCCTTTTGGAGAAATTTTTATTTGGGTCATTTTCAAAAATGATTCTGAGGGTTTCACAAATCCCCATTTCAAGTTTCTGATGAAAGTGTAGACATGATGCAACACTCTAATGCATGACTAGCTAGGGTGTGACAACTCACCCCCACTCAAAAGAATCTCGTCCCGAGATTTGGGTTCCTCCGGGAAGAAGGCGGGATACTCGAGTCGAAGACGATCCTCCCTTTCCCAAGTTGCTTCATCCTCAGAATGGTGCGACCATTGAACTTTGAGAAACTTGATATTATGACGTCGGGTGGTACGTTCGGCCTGATCGAGGATACGAACGGGGTACTCTCGATATGTAAGATTATCTTGGAGATCAAGCGTTTCGTGGTCCACTCCACGGATAGGATCCGAGAAGCAACGCCTGAGTTGAGAAATGTGGAAGACATCGTGGACTCTGGAGAGGTGCGGAGGTAGTTCCAACTGGTAGGCAACTTCTCCTTGTTTGGCGAGAATGCGAAAAGGTCCAATGTAACAAGGAGCCAATTTGCCCTTAATACCGAAACGATGGGTTCCCTTCAGAGGGGTGACCCGAAGATAAGCCTTCTCGTCAACCTCGAAAGTCATAGCCTTATGTTTTCGGTCATATTGACTCTTTTGACGAGATTGGGCTGTTTTCAACTTTTCATGAACGATACGAACTTGTTCTTCTGCTTCCTGAATCATATCCGGGCCAAAGAATTGTCTTTCCCCGGTCTCTGACCAGTTAAGGGGTGTTCGACACCGTCGTCCATAGAGAACTTCAAAAGGGGCTTTACCCAAGCTAGATTGATAGCTGTTGTTGTAAGCGAATTCGGCAAATGGAAGGCACTTCTCCCAGTCCATTCCGAATGAGATAACAGAGGCTCGAAGCATGTCTTCTAGAATCTGGTTGACGCATTCCACTTGACCACTCGACTGAGGGTGGAAGGCGGTGCTAAAGGAGAGACGGGTTCCCATAGCATTTTGGAAGCTTTCCCAAAATCGAGAGGTGAAAAGACTTCCTCGATCCGAGTTAATTTCCAAAGGAACACCATGGAGAGACACTATACGGGAGATGTATAAGTCTGCCAGCTGACTAGCGGTTATACTCTCACGAACAGGTAAGAAATGGGCTACTTTGGAAAGACGATCGACAACGACGAAAATAGCATTATTCCCTCTCTTGGTCCTGGGAAAACCGGTAATGAAATCCATACCAATTTTATCCTATTTCCATTCAAGAATAGCTAAGGGTTGAAGGGTGCCAGCAGGCCGTTGATGCTCTGCTTTTACACGACGACAGACGTCGCAATTAGCAATATACTGAGCAATTTCTCTCTTCATCCTAGTCCACCAGAACCTCTGGCGTAGGTCCTGATACATCTTAGTACTACCGGGATGAATGGAGAGAGGAGATTCATGAGCTTCCTTAAGGATCAATCGCCTCAGGTTTCGCACTTTGGGAACCACTAGTCGATTCCCGAAGTATACGACCCCTTGATCATTAGTGGAGAAGCAATTCGCAATTCCTTTCTGGATGTTTCTCTTAATGCGGGAGATTCCCGGATCTACCTTCTGTGCTTTGATGATCTGATCCGTAAGGGTAGGTTTTGCCACCAAGGTGGAAAGAAAACCTTGAGGAACAATGTGAAGGTTAAGCTTCCGAAATTCCTCATGGAGAAGCGGTTGACTTTGTTGTAACATCAGGTTGTTACAATAAGATTTACGACTTAGCGCATCAGCCATGACGTTGGCTTTCCCTGGGGTATAGGTTATTCCTAAGTCGAAGTCTGTGATCAACTCAACCCAACGTCTTTGCCTGAGATTCAAATCCGGTTGGGTGAAAATGTACTTCAGACTTTGGTGATCAGTGAATATTTCGCAACGGTTACCGAGGAGGTAATGTCGCCAGGTCTTAAGTGCATAGACTACGGCTGCTAGCTCTAGATCATGAGTAGGATAATTCTCCTCATGTGGGTGCAATTGCCGTGAAGCGTAGGCAATTACGTGTCGATCTTGCATAAGAATGCAACCTAGTCCTTGTCGCGAGGCGTCGCAGTAGATAACAAAGTCCTTGGAGAAGTCTGGCGGTACCAGTACGGGAGCAGAGGTCAGGCGTCTTTTCAGTTCCTGAAAGCTGTGCTCACATTGTAGAGTCCATTCGAACTTCTTATCTTTCTTGAGGAGTTCGGTTAGAGGTTTAGCAACCTTGGAGAAGTTCTCGACAAAGCGACGACAATAGCTCGCTAAGCCCAGAAAACTCCGAACTTGCTTGACCGATTCGGGTGGAGTCCAATTAAGGACGGCTTGAACTCGCTCAGGGTTAACAGCAATACCTTTACCAGATATTACATGACCCAGATAGGTCACTTCTGACAACCAAAATTCACATTTGGAAAACTTGGCATAAAGGCGGTGCTCTCGAAGTTTCTTCAACACTAGCCTTAGATGTTCGGCATGTTCTTCCTCGTTCTTGGAGTAGATGAGTATATCATCGAGATAAACTACGGCGAATTTATCCAAATACTCCATGAAGATTGAGTTCATTAACCGAGAGAAGGTGGCTGGAGCGTTGGTTAAGCCGAAGGACATGACGGTGTACTCGTATTGGCCATAACGAGTAACAAAGGCCGTTTTAGGAATGTCCCCGTTTCTGATTTTGATTTGATGGTAGCCCAACCTCAAATCCGTCTTGGAGAAGACTGAGGATCCAGCGAGCTGATCATACAGGTCGTTGATCCTGGGGAGCGGATATCTGTTCTTGATTGTGACCAAATTGACAGGTCGATAATCCACAACCATCCGGTCCGTACCATCCTTCTTCTTGACGAATAGGACGGGGCAAGCCCACGAAGATGAACTAGGGCGGATGAAACCCTTTTTCAAGGACTCATCGAGTTGTTTCTTAAGCTCGGCTAGTTCTAGTGGTGCCATCTTATAAGGTCTTCTAGCAATCGGCACGGTTCCTGGGATGAGGTCTATTACGAATTCGACATCCCTGTCAGGTGGAACACCTGGCAATTCCTTTGGGAAGACATCCGGGAAGTCACGGACTACCGGAACGTCCTCAAGATCTGGCAAAGGGCTGGCGTTAAGAGAATATAATTGCCGCTTGGCTATTCGGGTTAAGACATTGACTATCTTCCCCGAAGGATGGGTGAGTTGAACAGTCCTAGAGAAGCAATCAATTTGGGCATGATGAGCCGACATCCAGTCCATACCCAGAATGATATTAATATCTGAAGATTTAAGGGCTATCAACGATGCAAGAAAAACAAGTCTGTCGACTTGGATTTCATTTCCATAACTTACCCTAGAGGTCTGCCATCTAGAACCGGGAGTAGAAATTTCCATAGTGGATGGCATGTCACAGAATGTGGTGTTATGCAAACGAGCATAGTTCTCGGATATAAATGAATGAGAGGCTACTGTATCGAAAAGAACAGATGCCGGGTGGCAATTAACAAGGAGCGTACCGAGAACGACGTTGGGATCTTCTTGAGCTTCTTCGGCCGAGATACAGTTGACATGGCCACGTGAGGCGGTGGCCGGCTTGGCGTGGAACACTTTCCCTGTCGGCTTGCCACGGCCAACAGCTTTAGCAGATTGGTTGGGGTTGGTCTGGGGACACTCACGCATATAGTGGCCAGATTCCCCACACTTGAAACAAGTCACGGAACTGGTACGTGGAGGAGCATTGTTGGTTGGACCCCCATAGGGCTTGGCCGGTGCAGACTGTTGAACAGGGCGAGGCGCCTGGAAAGATGGCCTCGGTGTGAACCTGGGTGGCAGGGCGGTGTTGGGCACCCACACGCGGCGCTTCTGAGGACCAGCACCGAACGAGGAACCCATGTCACGGCCATGCTTGCGTGTTGCGTCATAGTCAGTCTGACCAGTTTCAGCACTGATGGCTTTGTTGACAAGTTTCTGAAAAGATGTGCACTCATGCAGACGGAGGTCACGGCGAAGCTCAGGACTAAGTCCCTTACGGAACCTTGCTTGCTTCTTGGCGTCAGTAGACACTTCCTCCGTTGCATATCGTGCGAGGTTACCAAACTCCCTGCTGTAAGCATCCACAGAAAGTCGGCCTTGGGTGAAATTGCAAAATTCCTCACGTTTACGGTCCATGAGACCCTCCGGAATGTGATGTTCACGGAAAGCCTCACTGAATTCAGCCCAAGTAGTGACATGGCCCGCTGGGCGCATAGCTCCATAATTTTCCCACCATAGACTGGCGGGGCCTTCAAGATGATATGCAGCAAAGGTGACCTTGTCAGCCTCCGCTACCAGCGCGGAACGCTGTTTTGTGAGAGATACTGCGAAGCCAGTCATCAGCGTCGAGAGGCTCGACGGAGTGGTGGAACGTGGGTGGATGTAATTTGATAAAATCACTGAGTGACACCACGTTAGTCCTCTGATGGTGTGCTGTGTTCTGTTCAATACGCTCCAACAAACGGTTGGTCTCCCGCTTGTTTCTCTCAGCTTCCATCATAACCTCGGCTAGGGAAGGAGGATGAGGCAGATTTGCATCCCTGACTTCACTGCCTTCGGCCTGCTCTTGAGGAGCAGGGTTAGTGCGCGTGTTGACCATCCTAGGTAAACAAGACAATGATTTAGTCAGGATGATAAAATTCTGACATAGGATATAAAATGTAAGGAATAACTCGAAATGCAAGATGATCATCCGTATGACATGGTAAATATAGAAACTGCTTCTTTATTCCATCATCATACACACCATACAGGGTTTAGTACAAGACCAAACAAAGTACTATTACGGTGAAAAGAGGATTACATCTCATCGGAGGCATTCCAAGCTCCTATACATTATTTTTCTACTCCTCCGGAAAGAGTACAAACTAGGTCATATCCCACGAGTCACGCGGGACGATAGATGACACAGCTAGTGCGAACTAGTGATACTACCACTAACTCAGACCGATCCGTAGTAGTCATCGTAGAAGTCACCTCCATAGCGTGGAAGCTCAACATGATCATCCGGAAACAGACGATCTCGCGGAGCTTGTGGACCATAGGGGCTAGGATGAGGTCTTGGACCAACAGACGGTGGCCTGCGGGGACCGCGAGGTGGGGTGATGCCTCCTACATCACGCCAACCCATCACGTCTGGCAGAGCAGATCTCACAGGATAGAGATCGCGCATATCCGAATATCCAGCTTGCACCGCCGGTGCAAACCGAGTCAATGTGGCCCAGTGGTCAGCACGGGTATTGAAGAGCTCTAACCTCAAGGCCCGATTTTCACGGTCCTTATCCTCGAGCATCTCAGCAGTGGTGCGAGTCCGTGAATCCTCCCGAGTGGGGTCAGCATAGATAGCCTGGAGATACCCTTGTGCTCCCGGAAGTGATCCTGGCATATACCGGAAATCAGAGTCCCGAAATAGTCCAGATCTGACTCGCATGATGGTCATCATAGAGTAGGCGGCGTCCTGCACAGCCATCTCAATAGTAACCCCGAGTCCATAGGAGCAGTGAAGGGGCTCGGTGGATCCAGGATAAGATGGAAATATCCTGACAGTGCAGAGATACTGGCTTTGATTGAAGTCCCGAAATTGCTCTTCGACCGTGTACTCAGGATACCAGTGGTATCCAGCCTCAGTCATTACCCTGACCAACTTGGCAGTATGGCCGGGTACATCTAGGCATCGAGTCAGGCGAACCACTTGATTGAGGTCGCGAGTGGCCATCTGAAAGCACAATCATAATGCAAAGGCATTAGAATTTCTAGCAAAATTTCGGCAGCATAACAGCTGTACATGCTCAAGAAGGATTTTGAGACATTTGACAAAGGATTTCATACACACTCAACATCATCATATCAAATTCTGAGTCCATCCTAGCAACATAATATGGTAGAAGAACTGAACTAGGCTTGTATCCATCATACCTATAAGGTACTACTGATTAGTAACACGTGATCCTGATAGAGAGAATAGATCCTAATTCCTTAACCCCCGGTGGAAGAATGGACTGACTCAGATCAGAATGTCATAAGATAAAGGAGTAAAAAGAGCCTTACGTTCCAACCCACAAACAATTCCCCTACATATAACTAAAGAATTTCTAGACTCAACATCGACCAGTTTGGCTTGGAGAACCTACAGGCAGTCCGGCTCTGATGCCAATGCTGTCAGGACCCCGACTCGATGTCACATCGATCTAGCCGGTAACACCTCATATCACTTTGCGGCCTCACGCACGGTATCCCCACGGGTGTCGCCTTACCTTTGCCCGGGACCGTTTGCGCCTTTTGGCTCACGTATATGATAGTGTCGCTAGCATCCATATGATAAGGAGCCCGGGCTGACATGACTAGTCGTAAACCCAAAGTGGCACAGACTTACAGGGACAGGCATCCATGACCCAGCTTCGAATGTGTCGGTCATCAGCAAGTGGGTCCGGGCTGTAGCACTGGGCTAGCAGGACTCTGGTAAATCGGGCTGTAGTGAGCTAACAGGACTCCGGTACTCAATGCGTGACATTTCCCCGAAGGGACAGACACAGGAACGAAGGACACATGCCGGCCAGCCTAAGTGTTCCAGAGCAGTAGCAAGCTACCATGGCTCAGCGGTAACACTAGGAGACATTTCCCGGTAAGAGAGGCTACTAAAGATAAACAACTAGGTAGTCAGATCCCACACATACCAAGCATTTCAATCATACACACAATATGCTCGATATGTGCAAATACAACGAAGCATCACAACATGACTCTACGACACAAGTATTTTATTTAAGGTTCAGAGAGCCATACATAACATACACAAAGGTACGGGTCTCACGACCCAACATTCCAGTCATACAGTCATACAAACCAGCAGCGGAAGTAACTTGTCTGAGTATAGACAACTAGTAAAATAAAAGAGACTTGGAAAGCCTAGCTATACTACATGGTCCTTCACAAGCTCAGGGTCACCACCTGGGCCTTTAGCCTACTCGTTGATGTCAACGTCTACATAGAACCCATCAGAAGGGGTTGCAGCGTCTTCTCTAAAATGTAAATTATAGCAACATGAGTACAAAGGTACTCAGTAAGACTTACATCAGATCCTACATACATGCATATTATCAAGAAGGGTTGGTGGAGTTATTGCAGCAAGCCAGCTTTGACTCTTGGCTAGACTATCCTACGATACTCCAACTTGAAATGGTTTTGCGCACACGAGTCCACTACTCACCACTTCAATACACTACCGAGGATCCACCTCCGTCTCCCTATGGAAGAGCCATCCTCGGCACTCACACTTATCTTGAGGCTTTTAGCAGTTTCCATTTACTTGTCTATGAACTGTATAGGCAACCAAGTAGTCCTTTACCGCGGACGCGGCTATTCGAATAGATCATGTTAACCCTGCAGGGGTGTACTTCTTCATACACGCTCTCACCACTTACCGTCGTTTACACGACATGTACTCGGCAACCTTCAAGCGGAAGCCCAACGTGGGTGTCGGCCACGACCTACCTAATCACCTAAGCCTCCAGTCCAGGTTTATCGCCTATTCAGGTTCCATCCGCAGGGAGTCCGGCCGAGGTTTCCCATACGGCCCCGAACGATGTGAACAGGGTTCCCGAGATACCTAACGGGTATTCGGTACACCCGGCCACGTACCTACCGCATCACAGCCCACCCCTACGGTCAGCGCTGTCCATGGCCTCCAGTAGGCTACAAACACCAGAAACTACTTGCAACTCCTGGACGGAGAACTAGGGTGAATAAGAAGCCGAGAGGGTCCATTGGTTTCGGGCCCAATGCATGGTAGTAGCTGTATCTTAAATCACACATACAGATCTCAGTGCTTAAGGTCGGCTTCAATGAAACAACCCACCATGTACTCCTACATGGCCTCTCATCGATACCTTTACCAAATCGTGTTCACCACACCACTCTCATTACCGACATAATCATTTCACTCTAGCCCATCACCCAGATGAACCAGACCTGACACGACTCTAAGCATAGCAGGCATAGCAAGGTAGGAACAACACATACATATGGCTCATACAACTCCTACACATGCTAGTGGGTTTCATCTAGTTACTGTGGCAATGACAGGTCATGCAGAGGAAATGGGTTCAACTACCATAGCACACAGCAGTTTGAAACGCGTTGTCTTAATGCAGTAAAAGAGAGCAGGAGCAAGAACATGGGATTGTATCGATATGATCAAATGGTTGGTTGCTTGCCTGATGGGTCGATGCACTGATACGGTTCTTTGTTAGGGTAATCACGGTACTCCTCGAAGGCAGAACCTGTCGCAAAGGACACCGATACACAACCATCACCAAACAATGTGCAACAATATGATGCATGCATGAAACATGGCAATATGAGTGTGTTGGGCTAATGCAACTAAGACCAGAAGGGTTTGAACCAATTTGAATCAAAGATTCAAATTTCAAACTCAAACATGGCCTTTTAAAGTGCTTTTCCTTGTTCTGCATTAAACATCAAGTTAACTTGTTTAGTCATGCATGAAAATAGTACAGATGGATAGATTGGATTTTTCTGATCATTTTTCATATATAATTTGTCTGATTTGGAGTTACAGAATAAAAGTTATGAATTTTTGAAGTTTAAATAATATTCTGGAATTTCCTGATTTAATTAAATCCAGAAATATATATATTGCGCCAGCATGACGTCAGCACGACGTCAGCGGTCAACTGCGGCTGGCTGGGGTCAAACCTGACGTCTGGGGTCCACACGTCAGTGACAGGGGGGTTTAACAGGGTTAGTTTAATTCTAATTAGGAATTAGTGGCGCTGGGGCCCACTGGTCAGTGTCAGGGGGGTTAACTAACAGTGATTAGCGCTAATCTAACCACCTGGCCGACGGGGCCCACGCGTCAGTGACTCTGGGGGGTCAAACCCCAGGTCAAACAGGTCAAACCCGCCGGCGGTTAGTCGCCGGCGAGGTCCGCGGCGTACAAGTGCCTTGGGTTTCCTCTGTGGTGCTCCAAACGGCGTGCGGCTAGGTGCGTTGGAAAGCCAGCTCGATGGCGCGTCGGGCGGTGGCCGTGGCTGGGCCTGGGGTGGCCGGAGTCGACGGCGGCGAGCTCGGCTGCGGCCGCCGGGGTTCGGTCGTGCACGGGAACGTGGTTGGAGCTCGAAGGCGAGCGAAGCAAGGCGCTAGGGATGCTCTACGGGGCCTTACGGACTCGTTGGACTCGCCGGGGTGACCAAATGGTCACCGGAGCTGCGTCGACGGCGAGCTCGGCGACGGCGGAGGTTCGGCCATGGTGGGAAACGGGGTTACGGCGCGGGAACGAGGGGGAAAACAGGGGGAAACGGTGGCGGAGCTCACCGCGGTTGCAGTGGGCGTCGAAGCGGGCTCGGGGACGCGCTGGAGACGGCGAATCGACGGCGATGGTGGTCGGAGCCCGAGGAGGAAGACGATGGCGACGACGGCTCCACAGGGCGTCCGGCGTCTTGTGGCTTGACGAGGAGGTAGAGGGGGTCGCAGCGGAGCTGGGGAGCGTGTCGGGGAGGCGAGGGGAGGCCGGTGGCGGCGGCTATGGCGAACGGCGGCGACGGTGCGTTCGGACACGGGAGAGAGAGAGCGAGGGAGAGGAGAGGAAGAACCGGGGGAGAGTGAGAGAGTACGGGGGGCGTGGCGTCGTTCCAGGCCATCCAGACGAGGAGGGGAGGGGCAGGCAGGCAGGCGAGCTGGTGGCGTCGCGCGGTGGCGCGCGCGCGCCGGGCACACTCCCCTCCCTCTGTTGAGGACGAAGACGACAGAGGAGGGAGGCGGGCTGGGCCGCCTGCTGGCTGGGCCGGCCAGCTGCTGCTGGGCTGCACAGGGAGGAGCCCCAGGTAAGCTTCTCCTTTTATTTATTTCTGTTTTCTAATTTCTGACATTTGTTTTGATTTAAATAAAATATTAAATCATTTTATTATCTTATGCCAATTTTTGCAGGAGCTAGATATATTATTCCAGAGCTCCCCAACAGGTGGCATAATTTTTGGACATATATTAATATATATAACTAATATATTTCCAATGCAAATATTTATGCATTAATTCCAAATGCCCAAAATAAATACCTATGAGCTCTTAAAAATATTGGTTTGATTTTTATCTCTGTCCAATATTTTCAGAGAGCAACATGAGCATTTTCTTGGACCCTTTTGGAGAAATTTTTATTTGGGTCATTTTCAAAAATGATTCTGAGGGTTTCACAAATCCCCATTTCAAGTTTCTGATGAAAGAGTAGACATGATGCAACACTCTAATGCATGACTAGCTAGGGTGTGACACCCCCGTTTCGACCGTAGCGCTCCAACTCAAGTCCGTTTCCTCCGTTTTGTGGTACGCCACACCCCTCCTGATCAATAGGACCCCTGTTTCGACCGAAGGAGGTCCGTTTCCTCCGTTTTGCGGTACGCCAGACCCCTCCCGATGAACAGGATCCCGTTTCGAACGTGGCCGGTCAAACACAAGGCCGTTTCCTCCGTTCTGCGGTACGCCAGGCCTCGTTTCCATCGCATGTTCCGTCCAAGCCCTCCCGATGAACACGACGCATTCCGTTGCCACCCCATGAACACGATGCATTCCATTGCCTTCCCATGAACACGACACATTCTGTTGCCTCCCCAGGAACACGATGACGATGCTATTTCTCCGTTCCGACCCAGCCATGTACACGAGCCCTGGCCGTACGTATGCGCGAGTAGGCGTTCGAGACCCCGCCCGTATGTACACATACGTGGCCGTATTTTCTTTCTTGCACCCTGGCCGCTGTACGTACGTGTAAATGCTACATGCGCGCCTCTACTACGACACGTGCACGCCTCTACAACGACCAGTATGTACGTACACGTTCGCGACCAGAATGACAATGCTACGTACGCTTCGACCAGGTGGGTACCAACTGTCAAGCACTTCCTTGCCTGCGAAGATGTAGCTGGTCGGTCCCAGTAGTCAGGGGGCGAATCATTTTTTTCCGGATGCACTTCCTTGCGTGCGAAGATGTAGCTGGTGGGTCCCAGCAGTTAGGGGGAAATGTTTTTTTGTGAAATATAGTGGCCCATCCGGTGGGTCCCAGTTGTCAGGTGGAGGAATTATTATTTTCCGCGTAATAAGGAGGCACTTCCTTGCTGTGGCTGTGGACCTAGCTGTCAGCCTCTCCACGTATAGTCCACATCCGATGGAAGTCGTTCCTTGACCACGTTGACCACGCCGCGCCGAGAGCACCAGGGCGATGGACGACGGCGAGGCCTAGGAAGGGGACGACACGGAGGCATGGAAGACTCGGCAGTTGTTTCCCACGCGGAGGGGAGTACGACTGTACGAGGGTTTACTGGTTCGTCTGCCATCGCTGGAGAATAACAGCAGGTGTGGGTGAGTAGAGGGATGGCTAGGCCAGCGATGGGAGTACGGTCGGGCGGTGAGGCCTGCGCGGCATCATAGCCTGCCGCAGGAGGAGGGAGCAAGCAGTCCCGCCGGCGCTTGTTTGAGCGGCTGGAGCAGGAACAACAGAGATTGAAGAAGCACGACGGCCGTTGGATGGACATCCAACAGTCAGTGCTTGTGCGTCAACCTTTTTTAGGAAAGCCTCAAATCTGTGGAAAACAGCATACAACCCATCTGCCATTATTTCTAATAATTTACAGCCCATTTGCTAATTCTTAAGGTTTTTTTGGAGCCCATATTCTTTTGTTAGCATTACAGCCCATATTGTGGCAACGGTTAAAAAATTATACGAAATTTTGCATATTTCGGAGCGGGCCGAACTATTTTTAATCCTGAAATTTCGACTCATATTCAAACTGATTTTAATAATAAATGTATATCAATATGAAATCCAACAAATTCTCCATGCATAAAAATTAATGTAGTTTAAAATCTTGAAATGAAAAAAAAGATATTTGAAACTAATTGCTGGTTTGATGTGTTTTAAAAATGTACAACCCATTTCTCATTACTGATGGGCCATTTTCTCGGCCAGCCAAATGAAAGCTCTCCTCGTCTTGAAAGATTTGCAGCCCAACAGGCCTGACAAAGCGACTTACTTGGCAAATCACAAAAAAACTGGGCTGTGGCCGTGGACCCAGCTGTCAGCCTCTCCACGTACAGTACTCTTCCGATGGAAGTCGTTCCATGAGCATGTTGACCACGCCGCGCCGAGAGCACCATGGCGGTGGACGACGGCGAGGCCTAGGAAGGGGACGACACGGCAGTGGAAGCCCACGCGGAGAGGACTATGAGGGTTCACTGGTTCGGCTGCAGTGTGAGGCTGCTGTCGCCGCAGGGCCTGGCCAGCGGTAGGAATAGTAGGGGGCGGTGAGGCCTCTGCGGCACCACAGCCGGCCACGGGAGGCAGGAGCATGCGGCATGACCAGCGCTGCTTTGGGCGGCTGGAGCAAGAAGACCAGAGGTTGAAGAAGCACTACGGCCGTTGGATGGACATCGTACGGTCACTGGAGCTAGAATCGTTCATATTGACTAAGTTGATAACGCCCTTCGTCCCCGTCAACTTAGTAGGCCCACAAGTCAGCCTCCCAGCAAAGTGGGTCCCAGCTAGTCGGGGGAGTATTCATTTCTTTGTCCGTAATAAGGAGGCACTTCCGGTGGGTCCGAGCTGACAGCGGGGGGAACGTTTTTTTCGTGAAATACGGTGGCCCGTCCGGTGGGTCCCAGCAGTCGGGGGGAAACGATTTTTTCGCAAAATACTAGTGGCCCGTCCAGTGGGTCCCCGCTGTCAGGTGGAGGAATAATTATTTTCTGCGTAATAACGAGGCACTTCCTTGCGGCTGCCGTGGACCCAGCTGTCAGCCTCTCCATGTACAGTACTCTTCCGATGGAATTCGGTTGTTGACCACGTTGACCACGCCGCACCGAGAGCACTAGGGCGGTGGACGACGGCGAGGACTAGGAAGGGGAGACTCGGAGCCAGGGAAGATGCAGTAGTGGATGCCCAGGCGAAGAGGAGTACGAGGGTTCACTGGTTCAGCTGCGGTGTGAGGCTGCTGTCGCCGCAGAATAACAGGGGGTGTGGGTGAGTAGAGGGATGGCCTGGCCAGCGGTGGGAGTAGTAGGGGGCGTTGAGTCCTCCGCGGCATCACAGCCGGCCACGGGAGGCAGGAGCACGCGACACGACCGGCGCTGGTTTGGGCGGCTGGAGCAAGAAGACCAGAGGTTGAAGAAGCACTACGGCCGTTGGATGAACATCGTATGGTAACAGGAGCTAGAATAGTTCATATTGACTAAGTTGACAAAGCCCTCCGTCCCCGTGAACTTGGTAGGCCCACAAGTTGGCCTCCCACTATGCTGGGTTCCAGCTGGCAGGGGGAATATTCATTTTTTGTGCGTAATAAGGAGACACTTCCTTGCGTGCGAAGATAGCTGGTGGGTCCGACATGGCAGCGGGGGGCACTTTATTTCGCGAAATACAGAGGCCCTTCCGGTGGGTCCCAGATGTCAGGTGGAGGAATCATTATTTTGTGCATAATAAGGAGGTATTTCCTTGTGTGCGGTCGTGGACCCAGCGGTCAGCCTCTCCACACATAGTCTACTTCCGATGGGGTCGTTCGTTGACCATGTTGACCACGCCGCGCCGAGCACATCCAAGGTGGTGGGCGACGGCGAGGCCCCGGACAGCAACGAGCCGGAGATGGGAAGACGCGGGAGTAGAGTCGCAGACAGAGAGGTGTACGAGGGTTAACTGATTCTAGTGCGGTGTGGTTCGACAGTCGGTGGAGAAGAACATGAGGGGTGGAGGGGTGGAGGGATGGCCTGGCCAACGGTGGAGTAGCGCTTCATAGCGAAGCGTGCTAAGCAGAGTTGCTAGCAGCAGGAGGCGGGAGGTGTTCCCGGCAGCACTGGAGGAAGAAGACGAGAAATTGAAGATGGATGCCGGTCGTTGGATGTAAATCCAACGGCTAACATGTCAGAATCATTTGTTGACTAAATTGACAACGACTTGCATTGGCTTTGACCTATTGGCCCACATTTCAGCCTCCAAAAATGTGGCATGTAATCAACCCATTTTTTCCAGAATTTACTGTCTTTTTTTTGCGCGGTATAATTTACAGTCAATTTGATCTTTTTTTTGAATTACAGCCATTAGTTGGGCTGGGTGAACAAATAATGTAGCGTCCATGCGGCCCGTTTATTTTATTTCCTAAAAAATTATAGGCCATTTGCACTTTCTCGAAATACACAATTTTGCTGGGCTGATTCTAATTATAATGTTGGGTTGGGCAGCAATGTTATCAAAAAATAAAAAGGGGCTGAGCATTTTGTTATAAATATGTTTAAATAATAAGTGATATAATTACATTCGTCCTTAAATGTTACCAAGCTTTTGTACACAATCACTAGGATTTTCGTGCCAAAACAATCCATGATTTTATTTGTTAAGAAATTATTTTTATAAGTTAATAAGATGTGGGATATTGTTTTCTTACATATATAAGTATCTATTAAATATATGATGACAATAAAAATAATATATAATAACATATAAAATAATTTTTTTAAGAAAAACAGGGAGCATCTCCCCGGTTCCATTGCTGAGAATGAAACCACAACATATTCTGATACAGCCGCTCAAAGAGCAGTTCAAAAGCAAAGGTAGAAAAGCTACAAACTAGGGGGTGGATGAACAAGTTCTCTGAATAACACAAATCTCCCGAGCGGTGCCAAAGGCAGAGCGGATAGAGCACTCAAATGACACAAGGAGGGTCCAGCGAAGCCTTCATGGTCATCAGCCGAGGGGCCGTGTCAGCCTGCGGCGACCAGTAAGCAAGCGGAGACACCGGGCTAGAAGGCGTAGCATGGTGGATGTCCCTCTTTTTCGGCGCCAGGTGCCCATCATCTTCATCAGAGATCTTGACACGAGCCCACGGGTCCAACCCTAGAGCAAGTCGAGCCTTCTTCAGCCACAAGTGATCGCCAATGGTTTCTGGAGGGATCTTGTTAGGGTTTCCACGAAGCTCGTCAACTTATCCTTGTCCGATCCGGAGGAGAGAATCACCTAGTTCCTCACCATGTTGCTGATCAACCTGAAGACCCGCGGAATGGAAATCCAGGAGGTTTTATTGAAAATCATAACATTTCTATATTTCCAGAGGCACCAAAGGACAGCTGAGCTAACAGTGTTTAAAACTGAGCACTTTTTAGTAGCAATCCAGAATCTGGCAACAGATTCGAAGGATGAGCCAATCTGACTAGAGAAATACTCCTCAATGTGGGCCCAGAGTTGTTTAGCAACTATACATTCAAAAAAGAGGTGAGAACAAGACTCTTGTTCCAATCAGTAAACACAATCAAGGGGTTTGATGATGTGTCTCTTCCTAAGGTTATCCCTAGTCATCAATTTGTTTTTGGAGAGAAGCAGAGAAATACATGAATTTTAGGGGAACTCTCAATTTCCAGACAGCAGGGATAAACATGGGTTGAACCCCTCTAAAGTTGATAACATGATAGAGGGAGCTGGAGGAATACTTACCCTTATTGTCCAGCTGCCAAATCAGGGCATATGGCTCAGCAGTAAAGGTAATTCTTTTGGCAATTTCCTCCAACTGGAACCATTGTTCCATGAGACTATCACTAAAGTTCCTTCTAAAACAGAGTTTTAGGCATTGACCGTCCCAAACTTCATTGACACTTTTGTTAAGCTCATTGCAAACAGAGTAAATAGGCCAAAATTGGACTGCTAGGGGGGATGTGCCAAACCAAGTATCTTCCCAGAACCTGGTTCTGCTCCCATCCCCTATGTTCCATCTGTAGCCAAATTTCACAGCATGCATAATAGATTTTAATCCTTTCCAGAATCTAGAGGTCTTAGGGTTGGAGGAAGGGACAAAAATATTAGGTTTATTTCCTAGGTATTTATGGGCAATAAGAAGCTTCCAGGGTTTCAGGTCTTCCTCATAGAATCTTTTAATCCAAGACCCTAGAAGATAGATGTTAATTTCTTGGAGGTTAGGTATGCCTAGGCCTCCAAAATCTTTTTTCATAAAGACTAGGGCCCAATTAGCAAGGTGTAGCTTCCTATTTCCCTCAAAATCATTCCACAAGCAATGAGACATCTAGGAATTGATGAGGTTCACTGCCCATTTAGGGAACTTAAAGAAGGAGAGGAGATACACTGGAATGCTAGCCAAACAAGCTTGGATGAGGATCAATCTACCTTTGTAAGAGAGAAGTTTGCCCCACCACCCAGCAATCATTTTAATGATTTTATCCAGAAGGGTTGGATATCCTCTCTCCTCAGTTTATCATAGTGGAGAGGGATACCTAGGTACTTAATGGGGAAGTTACCTTTATTACAGACTAGAATAGAGAGGAAGTCAGCTAACTCCTAATCATCCATGTTGATAGGGATGAGTTCAAACCAGGTTAGAACAGTTTTCAGATTGCTAGCATGTGTGGAGTCATTGTCTAAGAAAAGGATGGTATCATCAGCATATTGAAGGCAGCTGATGCCACCAGGGCAGACCTCAGGACAGAGACCTACAATCAGACTATGATCAGCAGCTTTGCTCAGCATTTTAGTAAGAACGTCCACTACTAAATTAAACAAAAGCGGGGAGATGGGGTCACCTTGCCTAAGGCCTTTACCAGCAAGGAAAAAATCACTTTCACAGTTATTTAACTTGACCCCAACGGACCTCCCATGAGTAAGTTGTTGGATCCAACTCTCCTCTATGAAAGGCTTGGAAAAGTCTAAGAGATCATTTTTCACCAAGTCCCAAAAATGCTGCTAAAACAAGAAGGGAATCCCATCAGGACCTGGAGCTCCATCAGGATAAGAGCTAAAAATGGCTTCCTTCACCTCTGTCTCTGAAAAAGGGGCTTCTAGCAGCTCATTTTCAGCAAGAGAGACTTTTTCAGAAGCAAAGAAAAAATTGTTTTGTAGAGAGAACCCAGAAGGTTTTTTTTCTTAAACAGGTCTTTGTAGAAGTCACTAGCCACTTTCAACATCTCATCTACCTCAGTAACAAGGCCATTAGGGCCATCAAGGGAGTGAATGAGGGTTTTCCTCCTCCTCTGGTTAGCTACTGCATGGAAGTAAGCAGTATTTCTATCACCCTCCTTAATGTTCGTATCTCTAGACCTTTGTTTGGCTTTTATTTCTTCTTGAAGCCAAATTTTCTTGAGCTCTCCATGGAAAAAGTTTAATCTATTAGTCTCAGCCTCAGAGAGGTAAGTGGTTTCTGCCTTAATATCTAGAGAATAAAACTCAAGGAGAAGAACCCTTTTGTATCTTCTAAGATTAGCTTCCTCATTGGAGTTCCACCCTTTAGTAGTTCTTCTAAGTCTCCTGATTTTGATCTGCCAATTTTCTAGGGGGCAGCTGCTCCCAGTAGGCTCATTTCGGATTTTCCTGACTAGCTCAGTAAAATATTCTCTAAGCAACCACCACTTTTCAAATTTAAAACTATTGCTCTTTGGAGTTTGGTTAAGACCAGAGTCCTAGAGCAAAGGAGTGTGGTCACTACCACATCTGGGCAGAGCTCTACAACTAGAAAGGGGAAAGAAACTATCTAATTCTGTGTCATAGAAAATTCTGTCAATGGTGGACATAATCCTGGAGCAGCACTTCCAACATATCTAGCAGAACTGTGGGTTTTCCTTCTGGCAGGTCAATTCTCAGCTTTACGGGTAACCATTTTGCAGATAAAACAACTCTTGGGCTTGACACATTTATCCAAATGATGCCCTGGTTCCCCACAGTTGTAGCAGATCACCTCAGAGTATACCATACGGCCCAAAGCAGGGGCAGGAGCAGTTTTCTGAATGTCCTATCTCTTCTTTTGCTGATTCTTGCCTTGAGATTTCCCACTAATCTGAGAGTTTGAACCACCAGAAGATTGATCTTGGGCAATTACAGGAGCCTGCCTAGATTTTGCCCCCATTTGGGGCGGAGGTGGGCCGTACCACTACCCAACCGGCGCCCCCCCCTCCCCATTGTGATAGGGGAAATTCATCCGAGTTCCTAGTTCCTTCTCATCCTGTGGCCAGATGTTATCTCTCAGGAAGTAGAAATAACCACCAGACAGCTCAATTGAAGCAGATTGCAAGCCTAATTTCAATCTTCTGCATGTTTGTGGGAGAGGTAAGGTAGGGGATCCACCTGCTCCGGCTCCGGTGGTGTGCTGGTGGGCAGGAGTCCAGTCAAGCATTCCCATCTCGCAGCACGGCGTAGATCTCCTGAATTCACTTCTTCTTTTGCCCATCGAACGAACACAATCTGGGGCTCACTACGGTGGGGCATCCTGTGCTTCTCCGAGAAATCTCCTTCGAAGTAGATCCGCAGGGCTAGATTCAGCAGCTCCCAATCCACATCATCCTTGCGCATCCGAGCATACCTGCACGAGTGAGAGAACGGATTCAGTCCCTCCTCGGCTTCCTCCCTCGCAACTTCCTCCTCTGCTTCCGTCCATTCATGCGTGCACTGGGTCCAGGAGAGAGCGTTGTCGCGGATCCGCATCGCCCGCTCCCTCCATCTCCTTCCTCAAGTCTCCCGCAGCACCGCCGGCGCGACAGAGTCGAGCGGCTGGAGCATCCGCAGGAAGGCTTTGTAGACATGTGGGAGATGCATCTTGTACATCTGCTTGTCTTCCAGCCATTCCCCTGTGGATATGGTCGGCGACTCCATGAGGCGCGCGAGCGGACTTGCAGAGGGGGGTAGGCGCGCCCGGAGTCAGGAGGCGGGGGGTGGCGGCGAGATCTATTTGCCAATTACTCCCTCCTTTTCGGTTTATAGGGCTCAATTCAAAAATCTCACCAACCAAGGTAGATGATGAATGGTGGAATACTTTTTGTAGTTTGCAAAAGCATCTAATTAATGCACTTGTTTTCCTCAAAAAATTATGTTTATCAATGCATAAATTGCAATGCATGCATGCATAAAGTAAATGCATTGGTCAATTTTCTCTAAATACTTGCATGCAATGATTTAATGCACCTTGGAATCTGAACATGTGATGGAAAACAACCAAATTGAGTCTTATAAAATTGAAAAACTAAAATTTTGAGATAAGCCTATAAACCGAAAAGGAGGGAGTATGTGAACTAAACAGTCAACATATAAAATAATTTAAATATATATAATATAGTTAGAAGGGAAACATAAGTTGGACCTGGAGTTCCTATTCGTATATAGAAAAATAGAACAGACCTCTGCGTTTTCTTCAAAAAATACATAAATTGGGCTGCCAAAAATAAAACCTCGGATGGGAGGTCCATAGGCCGGTCGATACATGACGGCCTAAGAAAATACAAACAGGCCCATGGACCTCACATCCGAGGTTGTGGGCTGCGCATGTTAAAAGTGAAAGCCTAGACGGGGCAGCCCAAAACCACGTCCAACACTTGCCAAAACTTTGTCGCTTGTTTTCTCTGTGTTTCGCACACTCGACATTGTGTGGGCATTCTGACTGTGCATCATATGAAGATGTGCTATGCATGAATGTTGATCAACATGATGTTAACTGGCTGGTAATTCCATTTTCGACCATGAATAGAACTTCCAACATGATGTTAGACCTACTTGAAAAGGCCGTGTTAATATAAATGCTCTGCCTCTGAAAGTTGCAGTTTCTTCTCTGAGAATCACATTGTCTGCACTTTTATACCCCTATGAAACTACATTTTTTAAGTGCTAAAAATAGATATCTAGAATTCATAAAATACTTTATATGCTCAATACCACAAATCTGAAATTCAAAAGACATTCATATCTGAAAGTATTCTCAAAATACACAACACAAAACACAATTCACAACCTGCAAATACTGACAACCCTAAGCTCCTCCTGACAATTCACAACCTGCCCGACTATTGGGCTGGGGGCGGCAGACAGCCACCCCGTGAGACGATGTGAATGGCGAGGGAGACGATGGCGGGGAAGCGTCATCGGGCCAACTGTTTTTCTCCTCTTGCAGTTGGGTTCGGTCGACGAAGACTCCACCTGCTTGCTCTGGCAGGACACCCTCACAAACGGCACCCTGTAGATGCTCGATCCTTCAATCTCTGGTGGATTCTCCATTTGGGATCGATACTCCCACCACCGCTCCCTCACGATCGGATTCGGTGAATCTAATTGCTCCATGGCCCAGAGGAGCAGCTCTGTGTACTCCGGCGTGACTCCCTCAGGGAGTATCGCCGCCTTTTCGCTCTGTTGCAGATATTGGGCCATGGATGTCGCCGTCGCCGCTAGTTGGTCCTTGTTGTCAAACCAAGACTGTATCTCCAACATCCTAGCTAGCTTCACAGGGTCACCATCCGCGATCCTCACGTATCGGCTGTACTCCTCCATCGATCTACTTCTCCACAGCACCTTCACTCGCCGGCGGTGGTTTTTGAATGGAAGAGGAGAGGAGTAGCGCTGGTTTTGGATTAGAACGGGAGAGGAGCGATGCTGGTTTTGGACTGGAAGAGGAGAGGAGGGGCGGTGGTTTTGAAATGGAAGAGGAGAGGAGCGGCGCTGCATTTAGATTGGAACAGGAGAGGAGCGGCGGTGGTTTAAGAGGAGAAGAGCCGAAGAGCGGCGCTGGTCTTGGAAGTATTTTTTTGTTGTTTCGCATATTTTGGGTCAAAGTTTGACCACGTACTGTATTTGACAAGCAAAATGTGAATCAATGTCACCAAAAATTGTATCGTTTGGTTCGTATCTGAATGTACTTTCAAATTATACTCCCTCCATTTTTGTATACAAGGCTACAAACTCATATTACAGGTACCAAGGTAAAAATCAATGCTATGTTTAAGTCAATGTTGCAAGCTAGCTTGTCACCTTGATTGTCATGTTAATTAATGTGGTTTTTCTCTCCCAAGCACAACAAGCCAACCCTCTTACTCCTCATTGGTTGATTAATGTTGGGAATGCAAGCTAACCTTCTCACTCCCGCATGCACACAAGGGATATTAATGTCCTCGGGTGCTAGTATGAGGAAAACGCCATCAATTTTGCCTCGATTAATGTTAGTGGCCTTGTCTAGTTGCAAATTGTAATTTTGATAGTGGCCTTGTATACAACATATAACATATATTTTATGTGCGAAAATCATGGTCAATTATGATCCAGAATAAAAGGGAGACTAGTTAATGTGGGGCCGCTTTCTTAATTGAAGGGTAAATTGATTTTGATTTTGATCCAGTCAGAGCGCGCCGGCCCTCTCGTCCAATCCTAAATCACTGCCGCACGCTCCTCTCCCTCTTCTCCATTGCAAAACCACCTCCCCTCCTCTCCATCATCTCCATTCGAAAACCACTGTCTCTATTGCAAGACCACCGTCTCTCCTCCGTTTTCTAGACACTTTGCTCCATGGCGTGGGCGCAATCCATGGATACAAAATTAGTATACTGTATACTATTTAAAAGTCGAGGGCGGGGCTTTTCCTGCACGGTAGGCGGCGGGGCAGTTACGCCTAGTCGGTTCGACGGAGACGCGAGAAGACGAGGGAGTAGGCTGCTGCAAACGTAGGGTTGTGTGATTTGACAGCGAGTTACTACTGGACAGGTGGGGCCCCGTGATTTGACTTGCCATTATCATTTTAAATGCGGCGCTACGACCGGCGTGAGTCTCCCAGATTTCTGACCACCTCCATACAGGTGCCTCTCCCAATGCTCCACCATGTAGTAGAGGCTGGCTCTTGCATGAGAGCCCACTTCTCCACTTTTTCCTTGCCTCTCTTTCCTCCACATATGCAAAAATGCCATGTAAAGCGCACTATTGTACTTACTTTTACTTGCTCCTACAGGTGCTTAAGCTTGCCACATAGGCATAAAGTCTGATGTGGCAAGTTAATCAAGAAGAGAGAGACTAGTTTGGTGACCCAAGGAAGAAACGGTGCTAAGCGTGTGTACCTAGGTGAAAAGACAATTTTGAGTCTATAGCTAATTAAATGAAGCAAACTTAGCAACACCATTTCATTGGAAGAGGTCACTCCTTGGCAAATGCAATAAATACACGTGCTTAGCACCGTTTCTTCCTTGAGTACGAAGAAAGAGATAGAGAGGAGTAAAAAATACACTTATAGCCAACCTTGTTGTAGTATGAGTGACTAAGTGTTGACTATGTATGACATGCCAACATCAGATAGCCTAACGCACCGTGTTAAATCTCCAAGGGCGCGACCGCGCGAGCGACGCGACGGTCGTGGTAGGCGCGACCATGATACGGGCTGCTGGCAGCCCTTGGAATAACCCTCCAGGATAACCCTCTACGATAGGATATTCACCCATAGGTCTAGAATCACGCCATGCAACCGTTCGATCTCAGATCCAAGGGCTCTCGGAAGCCCGTATCATGGGAGAATGGAAAGCCACTACCCTGTCGTTCGCACGCTGGCAGTTCGCTCCTACTCACCCCCGCACGTCCTTCAATACTATGGCGGTTCGCTCCTAGTCGTCCCGTCCATTCACATTACGGCAGTTCCATTAATCCTAACCCTCCTCCCAAATCCATGGCGTCCCAAATCTCCATGATCGATGGTGAGTACAAGGTTAGAACCATCACCGGCGATGAGTTTGACATCATCTACACCCGTTCTTCCGCGACGGTGAAAGGATGCCTTTCTCGCTTCAGCCGCATGTTCGAAAACTCAGATGATGAGTGGGTCGCTGGGCTAGATGTTGAGTACACCACAGTCCTGGGACGAGAGAAGGATCTAATGGACGAAGAGAGGAAGAAGCCCGCCATGATCCAGGTTTGTGTACATAACGTTTGCTTGGTCTACCACATATGCCATGCCGACGTTGAGTGCCAGGATTTTAAGAACTTCCTCAAGGACAAAATAGTGAAATTCGTTACTGTAGACTTTGGTAACGACAATGAAGTCCTGCGTCGGATAGGCCTCGTTATAGGCAACACCTCCGACCACCAAAAGAATCGGCTGGTGTCCTCTCGTCAGCCTTGAATGCTAACCCTGGCAGGAGCCATAGTTCATCCTTCGTACGGTAAACTGGAGAAACCTCATTACAGGTTTCATCATCATGCATGGCAGCGGAATGTACTAGATACAGACCACATCCACTATGCTGCAATGAATGGCTACCTTTGCTAAAATATCTACAAGGGTTGGATGAAGAGCAACAGCCAAGTGTGCGGTTCAAGCAAGGAAGTGTCGGCCAAGAGGAAGAGGGACAAGGACGAAGTCGAGGACGTGGACGAGGACTCCGAGTAAGGTGGCAGTGTCGTTGCTCATGGTGGTTCTAATGTAGTGTCTACCGGAATAGTTGCAAAATTTAATTTCATGTTTGCTTAATTTAATTTGAGGGGTGTGTTGTGCTGAGCCCCCGGCAGAACTATGTTATGTTTCTTCTCGTTACTTTAACTCTTCAGTACGTACGTACTAGTATTTCTTACATTTCATCTTTTAGTTGGTATAGTACTACCACTCATTTCTTCACATTATATACGTACAATATATAGGGCCAACATCATATAGCCACCAGTTTAGTTGTCAAAGAATTTCAGGGTGCTTAGTTTTGTCAAAGAACTCCAGGATTCTTAGAGGGTGCTTGGATCCAAGGGACTTATTTTAGTCTGACTAAAAATAGTCTCTTTAAGAGACTAAAGTTCCAAGCACCCCTGACTAAAGAGGGGCTAAAACTAGTCTTGAGACTAAAAAAATTTAGTCATAGGTAACCCTACTAAAATGTGGATTAGTCCTCTCTCTACTCATTTAACTCCTCTCCTTTAACGCAGGCAAGTTCTCGATTGGAGGGTTTGGAGGATAATAAATGCTCATTAACTTGATTTTAGCCTTTTTAGTATTTGGATCCAAGCATGGGTGAGGCTAGCATGTTTTAGTCCCACTACTTTTAGTCATGGGACTAAAACATATCCAAGCACCCACTTAGTTTTATTTGAGGGGTGGGTTGTGCTGGACACCATTATTGTGACTAGCCTTTTTAATAGTACTATATGCATAATTTGGCGACGAGCGCTCTCTATATGTACCACCTTTTTTTAATTTCAAGTTTTGCTCCATGGCGCAATCCATCGAGACTACTGATGTACAAAAGTATACATTTTTTAAAAGGATAGAGGGCGGGGCAGTCTAGCTTGGTCGGTTTCACGAGAGGCGAGGGCCTTTGTGATTTGACGGCTCATTACTGCTGGAAGGCGGGGCCTTGTGATTTGACTGCTCGTATAAATGCGCCGACGGCCTGATCGAGGAGGAGCAAAGAACCGTGTGGTATACTCAAGTTTTCCACTGGAGTAGTACTACGACGGAGGAGCACGAAACACGGCAGCCTAGTGCCATATGGCGATAAAAAATGATCTAATTTGCTAGTCATCTCATTGTTAGCATTGTTCTATTCATTCCCTCAAAAGAACAATGTTCTATTCATGCCTCGCAGAGAACATGCCACGTGCAGCGAAACACCCGAAGCAAAAGATGAAACACAGGGGCAAAAGAAGAAGGAAGATTATCACCCCAAATGATCTAATTCGCTGCGGAGTCGTAACTGCTTCTTCATCGCCTCCATGACCTCCATCTCCTTGCGCGTCTCCTCCGCCATCTTCATCATTGTGTCCATGACGCGGCATTTCTCAACGCGAGCCTTCATCATCTGTTCCACGGCCATATTACGTACCTTGACAGCAGCCGGGTGCTTGATGCGGAGCTTCGCCAACTCTTCCTTCTGTTCCATGGCGAGGGCCTGCAGCATCTTCATCGAGGAACTACTATTCTCATGCAGCTTCTTCCAGCCAGCATTCTTCTCCTTCAACAGGTCTGTAGCGACCCGACCCGAATGGGTCAAGTCTCTGTGCTTACGTGTCATCCCTGGATCGGTATGCTGACACACACAGTACTCGAAGGATTTATAACAGAGGTAAATCACATGTATAAAATAACGTAAATACTATTACCTCAATCCATATAGCGGAAGCAACAAGGTTGTGGATTCCTGTCAACACCAACGGCAAAGTTGAGTGTAGAAATCGTAACCCTAACGTATCACTTACTCGTCGTAAGATAATCCTGCAACATGAGACGTTGCAGCCCGAAACGGGTCAGTACATTGAATGTACTGGAAAATTCACACCATAGAGAATGATGAACAATGGCTATCACTACATGCATATTTGGCTGGTGGAAAAGCTCTATGGTTATAAGGTTTTTGCGTAAAGCCAATTTTTCCCTACTGCAAAGGAATAAATTTTATTTAACTATCATGGTGGTTGTTGAACATTGAGAATGGTTGACAGCATTCTCAATCCCAATTAAAAATAATTAAAACCCAACAACATTAATTAGAAGTAACATGATGAGATTCACATGATATTCAAGTACTAGATACTCAAGATGTCCATGACCGGAGACACGGCTAATCATGATTAGTTTATACACTCTGCAGAGGTTTGCGCACTTTTCCCCACATGACTCGATCGCCTCCGTTTGTTTTCTCGCACTACATGGTGTTTGAGAAACGGATGACCGAGACATAGTCTTTCAGAAGCGCTAGCACCTTACATGTGGGGTAGACCGTACCACCTATAACCCCTACATCTGCTAGTCCACCCCATAAGAGTTCGCACAACTTAGTCAACTATGCCAGAGCCCATAGTAGCATGTGGCTGCACACGGAAGTTTCTAGCATGAATTATCTTATGATCCCTTTGAGCCTGGGTGGCGGTCCAAAAAAAACAGGCAATTCCTGATAGACATCAGGTGCCTCAATCCACCCAGATGTGTGTTTAAGTTGCCACCTTAGATAAACCATTAAAATTATCGACTCACATCTGTTATGGAAATCACTCACCCAATCCATGTCTACTAGCATAGCATGGCATAATAAGCAAACGTAGAAGTAACTCCCGAAGGTTTCATAATAATACAGGTAATAGGTACTACCTCATCTACTTCCCATCCCATAGTTTAATTAGATCCTAATCATGCAATGTGTGAGGATTGATCTAATGCAATAAAACTGGGTTGTAGAAAAGGTATGATCAAAGTGTGAACTTGCCTGCAATGTTGATGAAGATGATTCGCACTCAAAACTCGTGATAGATCTACTCGTCACACTCCGGTCAATCTATCGAAATCAAGCAATAGTAACCACACAATAAGTACTCATCTAATGCACAAGTAAAACTCGAACGAGAGAACGAACCAGAAGGTTCAACTTAAGAACTCCGGTTGCAAAGAGAGAACGAACCGAACAAACGACGGAAAACAAACGGCGGAAGAAAACAACTTGGTTCTAGCAAGTTGAAACTAGGTCAAATTTTTACTGGGGCAAAAACTTGTTTAAGTTGATTATACGGAATGGCGGTTTCGAGACAAAACTCCAGGCGCTTGAATCACCTGATTCCGATGAACGGACGAGAAGATAAACTAGAACGAAGATCGGATCTGAGATCGCGATCGCGGAATAAATCCGACAAAAAGAAAGAGACGAACGGCTAAATGAACGGGCGTCGTTAACTGGGAATAATCGGTGATCACGTTCGTTGAGACGAACGGTCCAAAAGAAGAACGAAAACCGATCTAGGGTTTTCAGAAAAGAAACCGAAAAAAGAAAAACGGAAAACTGATCTAGGGTTTCGAAAAGAAAACCGAAACAAAACCGATCTAGAAAACCGGAATGGTTTAGAGAAGAATCGGAAAGAAAACTAATCAGAAGAGAAGAAAAGAATCGAAACAATTAGAAGAAAACGATCCGAGGAAAAGAAGAGATGCGGCGCGGGGCTACCTCCGACGAGGTCTCCGGCGAGGGGCTCCGGCGGCGTGGCGTAGGGCGGCGGCGGCGGCGGGTGAAGGGCGCAGGGTGGGGCGCGGCTTGGGGAGGCGGCGGCGTGGGCGAGGTGCGGCGGCGGCGCTAGGGCACAAGGGCGGCGGCGCGGCGTGGGCAAGGTGCGGCGGCGCGGGTGTGGGGTGGCGCGGCGACAGTGTAGGGCGCGGGGTGTGGTGCGGTGGAGGGCTTGGGGCTTGATTTGATGGGTTTAGAGGGGGGTGTTGGGATATTTATATAGGAGAGGGGAGATATTACTTGGGGTAGGGGACAAGAAATAGAGAGGAAAAAGGAAAACGAAACAAGGAAAAAGGACTAGCCTAGAATCCTAATAGGATTCGGCTAAAGCAAGAGGCGGCGGCCTGGCTGGCTCCTGCGCCAGGCGCGCGGCGCACGGGAGGCTGGGCGGTGGCCGGCTGGCTGGGCCTTTGGCCCGGCTGGCCTGGCTCTCCTTTTTTTAACTGATTTCGCGCGCAGAAAAACAAGAAAAAGAAAAACTAAACGGGCTCCAAAAATTCTAAAGTAAATTTTCCCCGACTCCTAAGAATGAGTCGAACAAAATGAACTTTACTCCGGACCTAAAATGCAATTTTTGAAAACGCGCATTTTTCCCTATCCAAATAAAAACAAACAAACACCGGAAAACGAAATTTGATCTATTTATTAAATCTTCATTTTTCCTATGTTTTGGGAAAGTCATATTATTCCCTCTCTCATATTTTGATATCGGAAAAATAATTGAAGATGAAATAAATAAATCAAATGATCCTCTTTTTTTCAAATTCGAGAAAACTCTCAAATATGAAAATAACGAAATCTCCAACTCTCTCCGAAGGTCCTTGAGTTGCGTGAAATTTCTAGGATCGACCAAAATGCAAGAAAAAAAGATATGCATGATGATCTAATGTATAACATTCCAAATTGAAAATTTGGGATGTTACAAGGTCAATCTCGTGGCAGAGCTTCGCATTGTCCTCCCGAAGTCGCAGGATTTCGCCGGTCGCCTTCTTCTCCGAGGCAATGCTCTTCTTCAACAGCATCACCAAGCCGGCGGTCAACTCCCCTGCTGATTGAGCTCAACGGGCATGTCGTCGAGGCTCTCCTTCAGCAACTCCATCAAGCCTTGGATGAACTCCTTCTGCTTATTGAGCTGATCGTGCATGCTGTCGAGGGATAACGACTCCAACTCCGCCGGCTCGGCATGTTCGCCTCCACGGCTAGGGCGCTCCTGGGAGCCATCGCCTGCCCGTGAGAGATCTTTCGAGGTCTCTGCGTGGCGGCGAGCCCTCTCTTTTTTCCGCAGCCTTGGTTGCCGCTCCCTTGTTACGAGTAGTTCTTGACCTAGAGCTCTGCTCACCGGCCATGGCAACGATGGACGAAGAAGAAGCACTTATGAGGAGGAAAGGTAGAGTGATTTTCGGTTAGGTAGTTCCCTTTTTATAACCTAAGTACTAGCACTAGTACTAATACCTGCATAGTTGGAACAGGTTCAGGTTTGGTACATACTACTAGTAGGTGTGAGCAGGCTTTCGAATGTGATGGGAAAAAGGTAAAGATTAATTGATGGTTTTGGTTTCGAGGCCCGAAACGGCTCCTGATGAGTTTAGCGGAACATAAATTTCAAGTACTACACTGCTCAAATGCGTAAATATTATGTTACTATCAAAAATTGGCACAAAATACGAAGGAGACCAATGGAAGTACTACTAGCAACCCACGATTTAACTACTCGCATGCGCGCAGTGGAGTAATAATGTCTTTCCTCCGCCCTCACATCCACTCAATTTGCATGCGCTGTATTAATTGACCATCAATGAAGTGAACGACTTTACACGTGTCAAATTAGCACATGGGGTGGATCTTGGTACCAAATTGCGTCTGCCTGTGTACCCACGTGTGCGTGCGAGGAATGAGAGCGTGCATGGTGTGCGTGCACATCTTCTCTTCGTGCATGTACCGCCAGTATGGCTCAGGGAGGACGAGTACATTCTTATGGAACCAGCAGCACGTCATTGTGATCAATCCACGCAATGAGGTCGCAACAACGCCTACACATGTGCCACGTGGCTTCATGAACTGTAAGAGAGACACCGTTTAGCGCGTGCCATTGGTATTCTAATTTACGTGTTTTGCACATACTCGAAGTACTAGTAAGGTACACGTGCATTGCACGCATTAGATTTTGCAACCAAATTATGAATAAATACCACACTATAGCATGTAAGCTCGGAGTCATATATGCCTGATGTAGCCCTTCATTTAATTCTTATAGTTCATCTCATTCAAAATCAATTAGTTTTTATAAAAATAGCTAAGAACGTGGGAATAGGAAAAACATGGGATTATAGTGGAATGTCGTCTTGAATCCTACAGGATGGTACGAGTGTTTGATTGTGCATAGAAAAAACGCAGAATTCTTTCAAAGAGGTTTGAGTGGATGGGATGTTTCCTATGAAATCTAGTGCAAATGAATCATATGGAAAAATTCTATGGTTTACAATCCTACGAATCAAGCAACCAAGATAGGAAAAATTCCTAATGATTAGAATCCTCCAAAATTCCTTTGAGAATCCTTTGAATCAAAGAAGTCCTTAATCTATTTTATGATTCATGGATTGTGCGTTGTAAAGCATAAAGTAAAAAAAATAATGGCAATTCAACTAGAAAAAAGTTTGCGCAGTTATGATACGGAAGATTCTAGAACAAAAGAGAACCACTATTGTTTTGAGGTTTGTGCATTATGCTTAAGTTCAACCATGGAGTCTGCTAGATTGTACATGTGTCAAAATCCGGTGGGGCCTAGAAGATGGTGCGAGGGGCCAAGTGGAGGGATACTATGAAGGAATGCACAAGTGCGAGATCTATATTTAGAGAGAGGGGGCGAACATGTGCATTGATGCGCGCAGTGGCGGAGCCATGAAAAATAAATGAGCTAGGGGGCCAAGCATTGCTAATCCTTTATGAGGAGGGTCAATTCATGAACTTAAACCATTTTTAGCAGCAATTGTCTAATGATCACATTCATATTAGCCTTGATATAGTGATGTTAGGGGGGAGGGGGGCAGGGCCCTTAATGCCCCTGTCTTTGCCATTGTGCATGCATCTGAGAGATGAAGCGGAAGGCATGGATGATGAGAGGGGGATGTTGAATACATAATTAATGTGGGTGTATTAGCTATATATGTTAATCCTATATAGAGAGGCATAGATTGATCGATGTGGACGTGGGAAAGAGGGTGAGACCTCACTGGATATATCGATTGATCGGTTTGTGTGGAAAACTATGAAAGACCTAGCTATATACACACATACATAGAGGAACATTGATCGTTGCGCATGCACGCGTGAGAGATAAAGAATGCCCGATATGATCGAGAGGGGGATGTGTGTTGGTGTGTGCCTTCATGGGAGATCGACCTGAAGAAAAAGATTGCATGCGTGCGATGGATAATGCCGACTGGTAGTGTGTGTGCATGCATGAACGAGAGAAAGTTAGTGGTACAATTATAAAGAGAAGACTACTGTGTGGGTGTAAAGGAATACCTGAATAGGTGAGGTCACAATCAATGTAAAGTTGAATTCAAATATTTGAATAAGAGATCCTGATGTTTGAAACCCATGAATGCATGAATATAATGGAGATCTACGCGGTGTGGTTTAGAAACGAGCATGTTCTAATGTATACACATTGAACAAGGTCAGACTGATTTGAATTTGAGATACCGATGGCAGACATCATTTGGCCACGTCGCATCCGTGCATGGACACACTATTCTAATTGGAGATGATGGGCGGCTTTTGCATCACATATCTATATCTATACCCCTATATATATTATATTATTTTTATTGTGTGCGGGTAACTTTAACTTTGAAAGATGGTCGTTGGATGAGGCGAATCGGATGGTCCAAAGATGGCAAATTTGAGCACTACTGGCCGTTGGATATTATCTAGATTCCACCAGATTTCGCCACATGTATAATCTAGAAGACTCCATGGTTGAACTTAAGCATAATGCACAAACATCAAAACACAAGCACTTCTTATTTGTTCTAGAATCTTCTGTATCAGAATTGCCCAAATATTTTTCTACAAGATTTGCCATTATTTGTTTTTACTTTATGTCTTACGACGCACAATTCCATGAATCTTAAAATAGATTAGCTTTCTTATTAAAACTAGATGATTTTGAATAAAATGAACTATAAGAATTAAACGAACATCTACATCATGCATATATGACTCAAAGCTTGCATGCTATAATGTGGTATTTATTCATAATTTGGTTGCCAAATCTTATGCGTGCAATGCACGTGTACCATACTCTAGTCTAAATGGTGTTTGTGTGTGTGTGTTGTGCGTGTTGAGGTGCAAATTGTCTTTTTTTGTGTACACGTTAAGCTTGTTCTTCCGAAATTTCTAGCCACGCCTTGTGATGCCGAAAATTCAAGCTAGCATCTCTGTCTATCGTGCTGCAAAACTCCCGCCACTTCAACCCGCGCCTTGTTAGCTCGAAATATTTAAGATATATCTTTGTCTCGTTGTGCTCCAAAAACTCCCTCCATGTCAACCCGCGCCTTGCTATTCCGAAATTACAATGTGCACGAAAACTCCTACCTCCTGTGAAATCCCAACACGTGAAATGCCCGTGGTACCCCTGAACCGAAAGAACCGCCTCAAATCGGTGGGGGTACTTTCATAACTTACCCCACATTTCGGACAAGCGCATCTCTAAGCCATGGTTCCCCACTGCCATGCCGTCTGCCCACCCATTCGTACACCGAGGCCGCGAAAACCCGCGACGAAACCCCACACCCTGCTCTGTCCGCCACTCAGCCGGAGCCTCTTCCCCGACGATGTCGTCCACAGCAACACCTCGACGTCCCTCATCCACCATAGCGGATGAGGATCCGTCGTCGATATCATCATCCCACCAGTTCAGCCACCCCGTCCTCCACCTCCAAGGAGCTGCCCCGACGTTCCCCTCGTCTTTCGCGCCACCTCCATTCCCACACTGCCGTCTTCACCTGCACCACCGGAAGAGCATCATCATCACCGTTTCCTCGGATGAAGCTGTGGCCTAATCGGCGCCACCAAAGAGGTTGTATACTAATCGCAGCATTTTCTTCTTGATTCGATCTCATGGTGTTGCCGGCGCTCGGTCCCGAGCCAACACGGCGCGGCTCCATCCACGGCTGCGTCGCCAGCCACTTCCTCCACGGCGTCGCTCCCTCGGTGGCGACGTCCACATCAGTAGGACCTGCTGCTGCTTTAGCTCTCGGTCGTGCTGCTGCTCTGCTCTTGCTCTCGGTCCCCTGCCTGGTCTGCTCTTGCTATTGCTCTTGCTTGCGTTGCTGCTCTCGCTCTTGCTCTTGCTTGCGATGCTACTCCGATTTAGCTACACTTCACTCTGATGCCGCTGGGGTGAAGGAAGAACCAGCCGCAGCGGGAAGGGGGGCTCGCCGGAGAGGTACCCCACTATCTATCTTAGGGTTCAGGATGGGGGCGGTGGTTGCCGGCGGTGGCGGGGCGTTAGCGGGGCGGTGGCATGGGGATCGCCGGAGAAAAAGATCGGCACGGGGGGGGGGGCCTAGAGGGATGGCTGGGGCGGCGGCGGACCGGCGGTGGGGACTGTTTTCGGGGCGGGCGGGGCGGCGCACCGCCGGCCGCGGGCGGCGGGGGGCTGCTGTTTGGCCGACTCAGGGGGTGGAGGTTGAAGATGAACCGCAGGCCCTTGATTTCGTATCCAATGGCTGCAAAATCGCCTGACCAGAGATGAAAAAGTCAGTCGGCCGACGTGTAGCCTCACCTTGCTAGTGCGTTCAGTTTTGACAGCAAAATTCAGTTTCGACAGCAAAATTCTGTTTCGACAGTTAAGTTCAGTTTCGACAGTTAAGTTCGGTTTCGGCTGTTAAATTTAGTTTCGACAGTTAAGTTCAGAGATGAGCGGCTAATGTATTTTACATCTAGCACTTTGTGGTTATGTATTTTATGTCATGTATTGGAGATGCTATTATAATTCCACTCAGGTTAACGTTGTACGTTGTCTCTCTTGTCCTGCTTCAGCCTCGGCGTCGTACAACTCACCGGAGCTGCTCCAACAACGAAACCCTCCCTCACAGTGGAGCAGTACCTCGGGCTCCATCTCCAGACGCCTAAGATCTTCTTCCCCTCCTCTGACAACCAAGTCAGCCGGAGCATCCTCACCGGCCAACCCAATCACACTAAGATCGACATGGCTTCGCCAAAGAGGTTCTACACTTGTTGCATCTCTTTTTTACTCTACATGTTATATTATTGTCCACTGAGCACTCATATTAACGGGAAATACGATTATTTTATCCTACTATATGACAAGCAGTGAGGTACCAGGCAACTTAGCTATCTGTGATGGACTCTCTTGAACACCATCATTATTTATCTCTGCACGTTTGAGCTATGCATTTGTCGATGGGCCTGGGAGTTGAGCTAGTATGGAAGTGGCCTGGGTCCAAAGTAATAGAAGTTGCACAAAAACATTTTTTTAGTGTAGGATTTTCCTTGCTCAAGCCTGACTACTAGAATCGCCGGTGCTTGAAAGGAAAAGTGAATGAAAAACATCGGAATTGGAAAGTTTCCTATGGTACTACTTTTCATGAATTTGGTGCAAAGGAATGGAGCAAAGGAAAACTGTAGGATTTGTTCCTTTAGTGTCTCCTTGAAAGAAAAACTGTAGGAATTCTAATTTCCACTTCTCCTCCTTTTCATATTCCTATTCATCAAGCACAAGACTAAGAGATAGTAGCATAATAGCATTATAACCGTACATTTTCTTGTGGTTTGACTTAATCTCACCATGCTTTTTTGCATCCTGTGATCTTCCAATTGTTGTGAATCAAACACCCACATTGGCAGAAATCCTGGGTTTTTAAATTCTCTGTTTTGCACGTGCATTCCTATCCTATTCCTGTCTATTTCCTATCCCTACCGTGTTAGAATCCTCAAATTCAAACAAGCCCTTACTCAATTACTTTTGTTACAGATATGTGTCAAATAAAACCTTGTGTGGTTTGTCCTACTCCTGCGGCGCTGTGTTCCACCCCAGCTCAGCTGCTCCAACGACGGAAGGGTTCACCACAGCAGGGATCCTCTCTCCAGACTGTCTTTCGCCGCCTTAGATCTTCTTCCCCGCCGCCGGCAGCCACGACAACTGCATTACCATCATCAACTGAGCAGATGAGCTTGAGGACTACACGGGTCCGCAAGAGGTCGCACTCTTCCGTGTCTGCTTACGTTATGCGTCGCTTAATATGATGGCATGCTACATTATCGTCGTGTTCACCTATTAGACTCTGAGTCAGGTCCAAATGATGCTGAAACTTGAGTTTTTAAATGGTTGTCGGGTACATATTGGGGCAGCAATCAGTACTATCTGTCTACTATCTGGTTAATCTCCGGTGTCTACTATGAGTTTCATGTTGGGTGCAAACAAACATTAAATGAGCCATTATCTGCATTTTTTAACTAAAGCTATTATCTGCCTGCTATCATTAGTTTTGGGTCTATCCACAGTTTGCTACCATCACTCTGGATTTGTGCACGCACTCCTTACATAATCTCACTATGTTTTATTCCTATGCATGCCAGTTATTGTACACAATGGAACTGGTCATGTAGAGCAAAAGAGACAAGCCTTGCGTGGCAATAAAATTTCATGCAGACGTCGTTCCATGGTGGGCACGAAGGCAGCCCCCCCTCCACCCATTTCAGATCGTAATCAAGAGGAAGATAACTATTATGAGGGGGATTCAGAAGGAGAAGACCACTCCTATTTACCCCATGAGGTCTTCGATCTAACTTGGCATGCTGATGTTGGTAAAATCATGCATATGGTGCCTTGCATTGCTTACTGTATACATTAAATATGTCATCTGCTTAGTTTAGACATGCTTTGTGTCAATGCCATCTGTTTAGTTTCTTTATCGTATATGTGAATCATGCAATGCCATCTTGTCTAGCCAGGCATCATATATGTGAATTTTGCAATGCCACCCTGGTTAGCCAGTCATCTTATATGTGAATTATATCATGCCATCATTTTTTATTACGTGTTAAATTTGTCAACAATTTTAGTACATTCAATTACTCTTCCTGTGCATCAGCCATTTGGCATGGTCATGGATAAATCTGGAGTGGAAACAAGGTCTTCATAGCAGACAATGCTATCTGAAGAAGCACATGTCTTGCTGGTTACCGATAGCTCCTCAGAGGAGGATTCAGAGACAAAAATGACCAGTCATATCCCCCCCCCCCCGAGGTGCATGCCCTAACTTGGCAGGGTTATGTTGCTCATATCGTGTGTATGGTATCTTGCATTGCTATGTCATTTGCTTAGTTTAGACATGCTTTGTGTGAATACCACCTGTTTAGTGTCTAATTACCATATATGTGCATTATGCAATGACATCTTGTTGCAAGACATTATATATGTGAATTATGCAATGTTATCTTGTTGCAAGGCATTATGTATGTGAATTATGCAATGCCATGCTGTTTAGGCAAGCGTCATATATGTGAATTATATCATGCCGTCCTTTTTTTGTATTTCTCGTTGCTTTTGTCGACAATGTTTGTATATTCAACTGCTCTTCATGTGCATCAGCTAGTTGAATTGCTGCTGGAGAAATCTGGAGTGAAAACAAGGTCTTCAGAGAAGACAATGCTACCTGCTGAAGCAGATATCTTGCTGGTTACAGATAGCTCTTCAGAGGAGGATTCAGAGGCAGATGGCAGTCCTATTATCCCCCTGAGGTGTATGCTCAAACTTGGCAGGGTTATATTACTCATATAATGCATATGTTGTATTGCAATGCTTAGTTTTTACATCATATACACAATATTGAAGGTCATCTCCTTAGTTGACACATCATATATGCGATTGCCCTCTGCTCACTTCCTTAGTATATAAATCATATATTTGAATTATGTCATGCCATGATGTTTACATAGACAGCATGTATCTGAACTATGGCATGTCAACCCATTTTCTAAAGACATAATATAGTTATATCATCTCATCATGTTTACATAGTCATCATATTCAAATTATGTCATTCTATCCGTGAATTATATCATGCCATCATGTTTCCATCGACGGCATGTTTGTGATTTATGGGATGCCAACCACTTTAATAGACACATCATATAGTTATATCATGTCATCCTGTTTACATAGTCATCATATTTTGAAGTATGTCATTCTATCTTGTTTAGTTAGCCATCATACATGTGAAATTGTGTCCTGCTATCCTATTTAATTAGCCATCATATATGTGAAATTATGTCTTGCTATTCTGTTTGCTTAGACAACATAAATGTGAATTATTTCATGCCCTGTTTTCTTCCCTACTATCCATTGCACCTGTCTATCTTACAATGTCTGCACATTCAATTACTTTTCTTGTTTATCAGCCATTTCAATTGGAGGGAGTGATGGCAGTATCTATGGGAGTAAAAACATGGTCTTCAAAAAAGATCATGCTACCTGTCGATGCAGATAGAACCACGGTTGTACTTGCCCAAGAACCAGCCCCACCACACATAACCCACACTCATGCAGATTGTACCCCTACCCAGTTGGACAAAGAACCAGCTACACCCCTTCTAACCCCAACCCCAGTAGATAGACACCTGGTTCCCATTGACACAGCACCATCTCCACCACAGAGCACCCAAACACGAGCAGTTAGTAAGGCAACTGCAGTGCCCAAATCACGAGGACCACCACTCCGAACCCGAAGTAAATGCTTAAAGCAGAAGAAGAATTGTTCTCAGGTTAGGTTCTATAGCTATGTTTCATACTACTTTGCTCTTGCGTCACTGTATTTACTGATACCAACTAATTTCAAATTTGAAGGATGCAATTGAAACTCCAATGGCGCAACGGGTATGTTTTAAACCTGTTTATTCAACGTGTTTGTTTGTTTGCTGTTGTAACTTGCTCTATGTTGATTTCAGTTTCAATTGAATAAACAATTATGTTCTCATGCCATGCACATTACAAGTGTTGTTATTGCTGTGTAGTTTCCCACACTTATATTCTGTCTATGCTGCTCTGTCTTAAATAGATATGATTCGAACTGTATCTATCTTGATTTGGCAACATAAACTAGAATGACATAGACCATACAGTGACCATACTACCTAGATATATGTTTGTTTCATGCTCTTATCCTGTCCACCTTACTACTGAACTAGTTTACCAATGAGTCTTCTACGGGCCGTATCATCAACGGGCCTTCTACGGGCCATATCATCAACGGGCCTTCTACGGGCCATATCATCAATGGGCCTTATACAGGCCAAACAAACCGCATTCTGGCCGTAAACGGGCTAGAGTTGGAATTGTCCGTTCATGGGCCGACCATAACGGGCCATCGTTAATAGGTCGCATTTGATGACGCTATGAAAACGGCCCAACGTATTAACGGACCACAAACGGGCCGACTGTAACCACGTGCTGAATTTGGCCCACAAGCAGAAAATGACAGTAACGGGCCGTAAGTAAACGAATGCTGGAAATGAGCCCAAGAATAAATGGGCTCTGAGAAGGCCGAAAGATAACATGGGCTGGAGATGGCCCAACGGAATAACGGGCCGTTAATGGGTATAAAGTGATACACTGTTCCTTACGGGCCAGTTTCACCACGGGCCGTTAATGGGTGTAAAGTGATACACTGTTCATTACGGGCCAGTTTCACCACGGGTCGTTAATAGGCCAAGAGTTACATAGGGCCTCATATGGGCCGAAACACGTCATAGGCCATACATGGGCCAGAAGTGAAAACAGGCTGGAATCATATTGGATGGCCGAGATGATGCTACTGGGCCTAATTCGGATAGGGCGTAATGGGCCTTGGGTTAGTGGGTTGTAAATGGGCTATATGCGAACAGGCCGTTAACAGGCTTTCCATGGGCCGGCCCGCCACCTTTTGACCAAGTCAAACGGGCCGGCCTTTTCACAGGAATGGGCCTCTGTTGGGTCGTGCCACGTGTCAACGTATCATAGGCGCCTTCTGTCCAATGAGTGGATGACATCTGTCCCGACGATGAGCCGACACGTGTTTCCTCCAGCCAATGATGATTTTACACATGGAAAATCTGAAGGAAATATGCCCTAGAGGCAATAATAAAGTTATTATTTATTTCCTTATATCATGATAAATGTTTATTATTCATGCTAGAATTGTATTAACTGGAAACATAATACATGTGTGAATACATAGACAAACAGAGTGTCACTAGTATGCCTCTACTTGACTAGCTCGTTGATCAAAGATGGTTATGTTTCCTAACCATAGACATGAGTTGTCATTTGATTAACGGGATCACATCATTAGGAGAATGATGTGATTGACTTGACCCATTCCGTTAGCATAGCATTTGATCGTTTAGTTTGTTTCTATTGCTTTCTTCATGACTTATACATGCTCCTATGACTATGAGATTATGCAACTCCCCTTTACTGGAGGAACACTTTGTGTGCTACCAAACGTCACAACGTAACTGGGTGATTATAAAGGTGCTCTACAGGTGTCTCTGAAGGTACTTGTTGGGTTGGCGTATTTCAAGATTAGGATTTGTCACTCCGATTGTCGGAGAGGTACCTCTGGGCCCACTCGGTAATGCACATCACTATAAGCCTTGCAAGCATTCCAACTAATGAGTTAGTTGCGGGATGATGTGTTATAGAACGAGCAAAGAGACTTGCCAGTAACGAGATTGAACTAGGTATTGGGATACCGACGATCGAATCTCGGACAAGTAACATACCGATGACAAAGGGAACAACGTATGTTGTTATGCGGTTTGACCGATAAAGATCTTCGTAGAATATGTAGGAGCCAATATGAGCATCCAGGTTCCGCTATTGGTTATTGACCGGAGACATGTCTCGGTCATGTCTACATAGTTCTCGAACCCGTAGGGTCCGCACGCTTAAAGTTCGATGACAGTTATATTATGAGTTTATGTGTTTTGATGTACCGAAGGAGTTTGGAGTCCCGGATGAGATCGGGGACATGACGAGTCTCGAAATGGTCGAGACATAAAGATCGATATATTGGAAAACTATATTCGGACATTGGAAAGGTTCTGAGTGATTCGGGTATTTTCGGGAGTACCGGGGAGTTACGGGAATTCGTATTGGGCCTTAATGGGCCATAGCGAAAGGAGTGGAAGGCCTCAAAGGGTGGCCACACCCCTCCCCATGGGCTGGTCCAAATTGGACTAGGGAGGGGGGCGCCCCCTTCCTTCCTTCTCCTTTTACCTTCCCTTTCCTTCCCTCCTACTCCTACTACTTGGAAGGGCTCCTAGTTCTACTAGGAAAGGGGGAATCCTACTCCAGGTGGGAGTAGGACTCCCCTAGGGCGCGCCATAGAGAGGGCCGTCCCTCCCCCTCCTCCACACCTTTATATACGGGGGCAGGGGGCACCCCAAAGACACAACAATTGATCCCTTGGATCTCTTAGCCGTGTGCGGTGCCCCCTCCACCATAATCCACCTCGGTCATATCGTAGCGGTGCTTAGGTGAATCCCTGCGTTGGTAGAACATCATCATCGTCACCACGCCGTCGTGCTGCGGAACTCTCCCTCAAAGCTCGGCTGGATCGGAGTTCGACGGACGTCATCGAGTTGAATGTGTGCAGAACTTGAAGGTGTCGTGCGTTCGGTACTTGATCGGTCGGATCGTGAAGACGTACGACTACATCAACCGCGTTGTGCTAACGCTTCCGCTTTCGGTCTACGAGGGTACGTGGACAACACTCTCCCCTCTCATTGCTATGCATCACCATGATCTTGCGTGTGCGTAGGAATTTTTTTGAAATTACTACGTTCCCCAACAGTGGCATCCGAACCAGGTTTTATGCGTTAATGTAATATGCATGAGTAGAACACAAGTAAGTTGTGGGCAATATAAGTCATACTGCTTACCAGCATGTCACACCTTGGTTCAGCGGTATTTTTGGATGAAGCGTCCCAGACCGACATTACGCGTACGCTTACGCGAGACTGGTTTTACCGTCGTGCTATGCACACAGGTGACTAGCGGGTGTCAGTTTCTCCAACTTTATTTGAACCGAGTGTGGCTACGCTCGGCCCTTGTGAAGGCTAAAACAGCACCAACTTGACAAACTATCGTTGTGGTTTTGATGCGTAGGTAAGAACGGTTCTTGCTAAGCCCGTAGCAGCCACGTAAAACTTGCAACAACAAAGTAGAGGACGTCTAACTTGTTTTTGCAGGGCATGTTGTGATGTGATATGGTCAAGACGTGATGAGATATAAGTTGTTGTATAAGATGATCATGTTTTGTTTAAGTTATCGGCAACTGGAAGAAGCCTTATGGTTGTCTCTTTATTGCATAAGATGCAAGCGCCAAATAATTGCTTTACTTTATCACTATGCGATAGCAATAGTTGCAAGAGCAATAGTTGGCGAGACGACCATGTGATGACACATTGATATAGATCAAGATGATGGAGATCATGGTGTCATGCCGGTGACGATGGAAATCATGACGATGCTTTGGAGATGGAGATCAAAGGCACAAGATGATGATGGCCATATCATGTCACATATTTTGATTGCATGTGATGTTTATCTTTTATACATCTTATTTTGCTTAGTTCAACGGTAGCTTTATAAGATGATCTCTCACTAAATTTCAAGATAAAAAGTGTTCTCCCTGAGTATGCACCGTTGCCAAAGTTCGTCGTGCCCAGACACCACGTGATGATCGGGTGTGATAAGCTCTACGTCCATCTACAACGGGTGCAAGCCAGTTTTGCACACGCAGAATACTCAGGTTAAACTTGACGAGCCTAGCATATGCAGATATGGCCTCGGAACACTGAGACCGAAAGGTCGAGCGTGAATCATATAGTAGATATGATCAACATAATGATGTTCACCATTGAAAGCTACTCCATTTCACGTGATGATCGGTTATGGTTTAGTTGATTTGGATCACGTGATCACTTAGATGATTAGAGGGATGTCTATCTAAGTGGGAGTTCTTAAGTAATATGATTAATTGAACTTTAATTTATCATGAACTTAGTCCTGGTAGTATTAGCATATCTATGTTGTAGATCAATAGCTCGCGATGTTGCTCCCCGTTTAATTTTTATATGTTCCTAGAAAAAACTAAGTTGAAAAATGTTAGTTGCAATGATGCGGATTGGATCCGTGATCTGAGGTTTATCCTCATTGCTGCACAGAAGAATTATGTCCTTGATGCACCGCTAGGTGACTGACCTATTGCAGGAGCAGATGCAGACGTTATGAACGTTTGGCTAGCTCAATATGATGACTACTTGATAGTTTAGTGCACCATGCTTAACAGCTTAGAATCGGGACTTCAAAGACGTTTTGAACGTCATGGATCATATAAGATGTTCCAGGAGTTGAAGTTAATATTTCAAGCAAATACCCGAGTTGAGAGATATGAAGTCTCCAACAAGTTCTATAGCTAAAAGATGGAGGAGAATAGCTCAAGCAGTGAGCATGTGCTCAGATTGTCTGGGTACTACAATCGCTTGAATCAAGTGGGAGTTAATCTCGAGATAAAATAGTGATTGACAGAATTCTCTAGTCACCATCACCAAGTTAGTAGAACTTCGTGATGAACTATAGTATGCAAGGGATGATGTAAATGATTCCCAAGCTTTTCATGATGATGAAATCGATGAAGGTAGAAATCAAGAAAGAGCATCAAGTGTTGATGATTAACAAGACCACTAGTTTCAAGAAAAGGGCCAAGGGAAAGAAAGGGAACTTCAAGAAGAACGGCAAGCAAGTTGCTGCTCAAGTGAAGAAGCCCAAGTCTGGACCTAAGCCTGAGACTAAGTGCTTCTACTGCAAAGGGACTGGTCATTGGTGGCGGAAATGCCCTGAATGTCTAGTGGATAAGAAAGATGGCAAAGTGAACAAGGGTATATTTGATATATAGGTTATTGATGTGTACTTTACTAGTGTTTATAGCACCCCCTCGGTATTTGATATTGGTTTAGTTGCTAAGAATAGTAACACGAAACGGGAGTTGTAGAATGAACAGAGACTAGTTAAAGGTGAAGCGACGATGTGTATTGGAAATGGTTCCAAGATTGATATGATCATCATCACACACTCCCTATACTTTCGGGATTAGTGTTAAACCTAAAATAAATGTTATTTAGTGTTTGCGTTGAGCATGAATATGATTGGATCATGTTTATTGCAATACGGTTATTCATTTAAGTAAGAGAATAAATTGTTGTTCTGTTTACATGAATAAAAGCTTATATGGTTACACACCCAATGAAAATGGTTCATTGGATCTCGATCGTAGTGATACACATATTCATAGTATTGAAACCAAAAGATGCAAAGTTAATAATGATAGTGCAACTTATTTGTGGCACTGCCGTTTAGGTCATATTGGTGTAAAGCGCATGAAGAAACTCCATGCTAATGGACTTTTGGAATCACTTGATTATGAATCACTTGATGCTTGCGAACCATGCCTCATGTGCAAGATGACTAAGACTCCGTTCTCGAGAACAATGGAGCGAGCAACTGACTTATTGGAAATAATACATACTGATGTATGCGGTCCGATGAGTGTTAAGGCTCACGGCAAGTATCGTTATTTTCTGACCTTCACAGATGATTTGAGCAGATATGGGTATATCTACTTAATGAAACACAAGTCTTAAACATTTGAAAAGTTCAAAGAATTTCAGAGTGAAGTGGAGAATCATCGTAACAAGAAAATAAAGGTTCTACGATATGATCGCAGAGGTAAAATATTTGAGTTAAGAGTTTGTCCTTCAGATAAAACAATGTGAAATAGTTTCACTACTCATGCCACCTGGAACACCACAGTGTAATGGTGTGTCCGAACGTCATAACCGTACTTTATTAGATATGGTGCGATCTATGATGTCCCTTACCAATCCACCACTATCGTTTTGGGGTTATGCATTAGAGACATCTGCATTCACGTTAAATAGGGCACCATCTAAATCCGTTGAGACGACACCGTATGGACTATGGTTTGGCAATAAACCTAAGCTGTCATTTCTTAAAGTTTGGGGCTGCGATGCTTATATGAAAAAGTTTCATCCTGATAAGCTCAAACCCAAATCGGAGAAATGTGTCTTCATAGGATACCCAAAGGAGACTGTTGGGTACACCAGGCAAGACTTTTGTTGCTAAATTCGGAGTCTTTCTAGAGAAGGAGTTTCTCTCGAAAGAAGTGAGTGGGAGGAAAGTAGAACTTGATGAGGTAACTGTACCTGCTCCCTTATTGGAAAGTAGTTCATCACAGAAATCTATTCCTGTGACTACTACACCAATTCATGAGGAAGCTAAGATGAAGATCATGTAACTTCAGATCAAGTTACTACCGAAACCTCGTAGGTAAACCAGAGTGAGATCCGCACCAGAGTGGTACGGTAATCCTGTTCTGGAGGTCATGTTACTTGACCATGACGAGCCTACGAACTATGAGGAAGCGATGATGAGCCCAGATTCCGCGAAATGGCTTGAGGCCATGAAATCTGAGATGAGATCCATGTATGAGAACAAAGTATGGACTTTGATTGACTTGCCCAATGATCGGCGAGCCATTGAGATTAAATGGATCTTCAAGAGGAAAACGGACGCTGATAGTAGTGTTACTATCTACAAAGCTAGAATTGTCGCAAAAAGGTTTTCGACAAGTTCAAGGTGTTGACTACGATGAGAGTTTCTCACTCGTATCTATGCTTAAGTCTGTCTGAATCATGTTAGCAATTGCCGCATTTTATGAAATCTGGCAAATGGATAAACAAAACTGCATTCTTTATTGGATTTATTAAAGAAGAGTTGTATATGATGCAACCAGAAGGTTTTGTCAATCCTAAAGGTACTAACAAAATATGCAAGCTCCAGCATTCCATCTATGAACTAGTGCAAGCATCTCGGAGTTGGAATATACGCTTTGATAAGTTGATCAAAGCATATAGTTTTATACAGACTTGCGGTGAAGCCTGTATTTACAAGAAAGTGAGTGGGAGCACTATAGCATTTCTGATAAGTATATGTGAATTACATATTGTTGATCGGAGGTAATGTAGAATTATTTTGCAAAGCATAAAGGAATGTTTGAAAGGAGTTTTTCAAAGAAAGACCTCGGTGAAGCTGCTTACATATTGTGCATCAAGATCTATAGAGATAGATCAAGACGCTTGATAAGTTTTTCAATGAGTACATACCTTGACAAGATTTTGAAGTAGTTCAAAATAGAACAGTCAAAGGAGTTCTTGCCTGTGTTACAAGGTGTGAAGTTGAGTAAGACTCAAAACCTGACCACGACGGGAGATAGAGAGAGAATGAAAGTCATTCCCTATGCCTCAGCCATAGATTCTATAAAGTATGCCATGTTGTGTACCAGACCTATTGTATACCCTGCCCTGAGTTTGGCAAGGGAGTACAATAGTGATCTAGGAGTAGATCACTAGACATTGATCAAAATTATCCTTAGTGGAATAAGGATATGTTTCTCGATTATGAAAGTGACAAAAGGTTCGTCGTAAAGTGTTACGTCGATGCAAATTTTGACACTGATCCAGATGACTCTAAATCTCAATCTGGATACATATTGAAAGTGGGAGCAATTAGCTAGAGTAGCTCCGTGCAGAGCATTGTTGACATAGAAATTTGCAAAATACTTACGGATCTGAATGTGGCAGACCCGTTGACTAAACTTCTCTCACAAGCAAAACATGATCACACCTTAGTACTCTTTGGGTGTTAATCACATAGCGATGTGAACTACATTATTGACTCTAGTAAACCCTTTGGGTGTTGGTCACATGTCGATGTGAACTATGGGTGTTAATCACATGGTGATGTGAACTATTGGTATTAAATCACATGGCGATGTGAACTAGATTATTGACTCTAGTGCAAGTGGGAGACTGAAGGAAATATGCCCTAGAGGCAATAATAAAGTTATTATTTATTTCCTTATATCATGATAAATGTTTATTATTCATGCTAGAATTGTATTAACCGGAAACATAATACATGTGTGAATACATAGACAAACAGAGTGTCACTAGTATGCCTCTACTTGACTAGCTCGTTGATCAAAGATGGTTATGTTTCCTAACCATAGAATGAGTTGTCATTTGATTAACGGGATCACATCATTAGGAGAATGATGTGATTGACTTGACCCATTCCGTTAGCATAGCACTTGATCGTTTAGTTTGTTGCTATTGCTTTCTTCATGACTTATACATGTTCCTATGACTATGAGATTATGCAACTCCCGTTTACCGGAGGAACACTTTGTGTGCTACCAAATGTCACAACGTAACTGGGTGATTATAAAGGTGCTCTATAGGTGTCTCCGAAGGTACTTGTTAGGTTGGCGTATTTCGAGATTAGGATTTGTCACTCCGATTGTCGGAGAGGTATCTCTGGGCCCACTCGGTAATGCACATCACTATAAGCCTTGCAAGCATTGCAACTAATGAGTTAGTTGCGGGATGATGTGTTACGGAATGAGTAAAGAGACTTGCCGGTAACGAGATTGAACTAGGTATTGAGATACCGACGATCGAATCTCGGACAAGAAACATACCGGTGACAAAGGGAACAACGTATGTTGTTATGCGTTTTGACCGATAAAGATCTTCGTAGAATATGTAGGAGCCAATATGAGCATCCAGGTTCCGCTATTGGTTATTGACCGGAGACGTGTCTCGGTCATGTCTGCATAGTTCTCGAACCCGTAGGGTCCGCACGCTTAAAGTTCGATGACGGTTATATTATGAGTTTATGTGTTCTGATGTACCGAAGAAGTTAGGAGTCCCGGATGAGATCGGGGACATGACGAGGAGTCTCGAAATGTTCGAGACGTAAAGATCGATATATTGGACGACTATATTCGGACATCGGAAAGGTTCTGAGTGATTCGGGTATTTTCGGGAGTACCGGGGAGTTGCGGGAATTCGTATTGGGCCTTAATGGGCCATACGGGAAAGGAGAGAAAGGCCTCAAAGGGTGGCTGGACCCTCCCCATGGGCTGGTCCGAATTGGACTAGGGAGGGGGGGCTCCCCCTTCCTTCCTTCTCCTTTTCCCTTCCCTTTCCTTCCCTCCTACTCCTACTACTTGGAAGGGCTCCTAGTTCTACTAGGAAAGGGGGAATCCTACTCCCGGTGGGAGTAGGACTCCCATAGGACGTGCCATAGAGAAGGCCGGCCCTCCCCCTCTTCCACTCCTTTATATACGGGGGCAGGGGCACCCCAAAGACACGACAATTGATCCCTTGGATCTCTTAGCCGTGTTCGGTGCCCCCCTCCACCATTATCCACCTCGGTCATATCGTAGCGGTGCTTAGGCGAACCCCTGCGTCGGTAGAACATCATCATCGTCACCACGCCGTCGTGCTGACGGAACTCTCCCTCAAAGCTCGGCTGGATTGGAGTTCGAGGGACGTCATCGAGTTGAACGTGTGCAGAACTCAGAGGTGCCGTGCGTTCGGTACTTGATCGGTCGGATCGTGAAGATGTACGACTACATCAACTGTGTTGTGCTAACGCTTCCGCTTTCGGTCTACGAGGGTATGTGGACAACACTCTCCCCTCTCGTTGCTATGCATCACCATGATCTTGCGTGTGCGTAGGATTTTTTTGAAATTACTATGTTCCCCAACAAAATCCCCATTGGTCGGGGTTGTTAACGGGTTATCGGATCCAAAACCCGACCCGATAGCTTAACGGTGTTCCGTTATGGTGGATGCCACGTGTCGGTCACCCTTGACGAAAGCACTTCTGTGGCACGCGATTTATCGTCATGGAAGTGGGCACTTCCGTGATGATAATTTTGGTAATGTCATGGAACACTTCTACGACAGCACAGGTATGACTATCTTGATTCTGTCATAAATTTTTCATGGATGTACATGCATGACAAAAAACCCGACCTACTGTGACAAACACGTATCATCACGGAAGTGTATCTTTTTTGTAGTGACAAGGGGAGCCAAAGAATACTCTCAAGTATTAGCAACTAAGTTGTCAATTCAACCACACCTGGAAACTTAATATCTGCAGCGAAGTGTTTAGTAGCAAAGTAATATGATAGTAGTGGTGATACGTCTCCGTCGTATTTATAATTTTTTATTGTTCCATGTCAATATTCTACAACTTTCATATACTTTTGGCAAATTTTTATATTATTTTTGGGACTAACATATTGATCCAGTGCCCAGGGCCAGTTCCTGTCTGTTGCATGTTTTTGGTTTCGCAGAATATCCATATCAAACGGAGTCCAAACAGGATAAAAACGGACGGAGATACTTTTTGGAATATTTGGAAAAACCAGAGGAAAAATCAACGCGAACCAGTGTCCAAGGTGGGCACGAGGTAGGGGGGCACCCCCCCCCCCTAGGGCGCGCCCCTGACCATCGTGACCCACCTGTAAGGTGGTTGACGCTCTTCTTTTGCCGCAAGAAAGCTAATTGTCGGGAAAAAAATCATGGCGAAGGTTTCAGGCAATTGGAGTTACGGATCTCCATATATACACGAAACGGTGAAACACAGCCAGAGGAGAACGTAGAAACAGAGAGAGACAGAGAGACAGATCCAATCTCGGAGGGGCTCTCGCCCCTCCCGTGCCATGGAGGCCATGGACCAGAGGGGAAACCCTTCTCCTATCTAGGGAGGAGGTCAAGGAAGAAGAATAAGGAGGGGGGCTCTCTCCCCCTCGCTTCCGGTGGCACCGGAGTGCCACTGGGGGCCATCATCATCACCGCGATCTACACCAACACCTCTGCCATCTTCACCAACATCTCCATCACCTCCCCCCTCTATCTACAGCGGTCCACTCTCCCGCAACCTGTTGTACCCCCTACTTGAACATGGTGCTTTATGCTTCATATTATTATCCAATGATGTGTTGCCATCCTATGATGTCTGAGTAGATTTTCGTTGTCCTATTAGTGGTTGATGAATTGCTATGATTGATTTAATTTGCTTGTGGTTATGTTGCTGTCCTTTGGTGCCCATCATATGATTGCGTGCATGGATCACACCCTAGGGTTAGTTGTATGTTGATAGGACTATGTATTGGAGGGCAAGAGTGACAGAAGCTTCAACCTAGCATAGAAATTGATGCATATGGGATTGAAGGGGGACCAATATATCTTAATGCTATGGTTGGGTTTTACCTTAATGAACATTATTAGTTGCGGATGCTTGCTAACAATTCCAATCATAAGTGCATAGAATTCCAAGTCAGGGATGACATGCTAGCAGTGGCCTCTCCCACATAATACTTGCTATCGGTCTAGTAAAGTAGTCAATTGCTTAGGGACAATTTCGCAACTCCTACCACCACTTTTCCACACTCGCTATATTTACTTTATTGTTTCTCTATCTAAACAGCCACTACTTTTTATTTACGTACTCTTTATTATCTTGCAAACCTATCCAACAACACCTACAAAGTACTTCTAGTTTCATACTTGTTATAGGTAAAGCGGACATCAAGCGTGCGTACAGTTGTATCGGTGGTCAATAGAACTTGAGGGAATATTTGTTCTACCTTTAGCTCCTCATTTGGTTCGACACTCTTACTTATCGAATACTGTTGCGATCCCTTATACTTGTGGGTTGTCAAGACCTTTTTCTGGCGCCGTTGCCGGGGAGCAATAGCGTGGGGTGAATATTCTCATGTGTGTGCTTGTTTGCTTTATCACTAAGTAATTTTTATTTGCTGTTATTAGTTGTATCTATCTTTAGTTATGGATATGGAACACGAAATACCAAAAAATTAGGTGTACTTGCTACTCATGGAGATGGGGAACCTCCTAAAACCCTCGATGCTGGTTATGTGAAACATATTATCTACTTTAATAATCCTGAGAAAACCCCATTCAATTATGTAATGGGAGTAACATTGGATAAACGTGAATACTTTAGGGATTGCCTCTTGACACAAAAAGGGAAACTATTATGGGATCAAATTCATATATTGAAGTGGTATGCTCGGCAAGTATGTTTGAGTTATGATTATACTTATTGCTCTAAGGTGAAGGCTCCACACCTTCCCTTTTCATGTGAATTTAATGATAATGAAACCTTGGCTTCTTATGCTAGAGGTATATATGATTACTATGATGTGGAAAAAATAGAAGAATTTGTTGCTTTTAAGGGTGCTTATGAAATTGAATCTTTGTTTGAAAAGTATGAAGCTTTTGATGATGATGTTTATAGGCCTGAAAATTTTGCTATATTAAAATATTGCTATGATAATTATGAATATAATTCCTATATTAATGCGCTTATTGAGAAAGTCTCCGCTGTCCAAGAAGACATTAATATTTTGCAGTAGTCTATGGAAGAAGAAATTGATGAAACTGTGAGCTCATTGGATGAAAAAGATGAGGAGGAGAGCGAAGAACAAAAGGAGGAAGAGCGGATTAGCTACCCATGCCCACCTTCTAATGAGAGTAACTCTCCAACTCATACATTGTTTAATTTCCCTTCGTGCTTACCGAAGGATGATTGCTATGATGATTGTTATGATCCCGTTGATTCTCTTGAAATATCCCTTTTTGATGATGCTTGTGGCCAAGATGCCAATATGAATTATGCTTATGGATATGAACTTGCTATAGTTCCTTATGTTAAACATGAAATTGTTGCTATTGCACCCACGCATGATAGTCCTATTATCTTTTTGAATTCTCCCGACTACACTATATCGGAGAAGTTTGCACTTATTAAGGATTATATTGATGGGTTACCTTTTACCGTTGCACATGATGATTTTGATGAATATAATATGCATGTTCTTGCTGCTCCTACTTGCAATTATTATGAGAGAGGAACTATATCTCCACCTCTCTATGTTTCCAATACGATAAAATTGCAAGAAACTGTTTATACTATGCATTGGCCTTTACTATGTGTGCATGAATAGTTCTTTTATGACATGCCGATGCATAGGAAGAGAGTTATACTTCGTCACTACATTATATATGTTACTTTGTGCTCACTACTAAATTACAAATCATTGTTAATTAAAATTGGCTTTGATATACCTTGGGATCCTGGTGGATCCATTACTTGAGCACTATATGCCTAGCTTAATGGCTTTAAAGAAAGCGCTGCCAGGGAGACAACCCGGAAGTTTTCGGGAGTCATTTATTTCAGTTGAGTGCTTTCATATAGTTTAAAAACAATAAAAATAAAGAGGGGAACCCAAAAAATTTTCAAAAAGGAAAGCAAAAGTGAGAAAGACAAGCATTGTTGAAGTGGGAGCTAGCCTTGAACTTTGTTCATGCTCACGGAAACTTTGTGAATCTTGTTTACAGAAAAATTTCAATAAAAATAAGTATCCCCTTGTACAATTACATTGTATTATAAAAATAATGTGCCGAGGTTTGCCTTTAGGATGTTTACATTTGCTTGATGGTTTGTACGGTGCAGGACAGAAACTTTGGCTGTAGTGCACGATTTTACATTTTTAGCTGGAACGTCAAATGGTTCTGATTCTTTTTGCAGTGTCTTCCTATACAATTTTTTTATTTTTTCTAATTTGGGTAGAATTTTTAAATTATCATAAGTATGGTGAATGTTCAGATTATTACAGACTGTTCTGTTTTAGACAGATTCTGTTTTTGATGCATAGTTTGCTTATTTTGATGAAACTATCGATTCATATCAGTGGATTAAGCCGTGAAAAAGTTACATTACAGTAGACACAATCCAAAAACAAAATATTAATTGGTTTGCAACAGTACTTAGAGTAGTGATTTGCTTTGTTATACTAACGGATCTTACCGAGTTTTCTGTTGAAGTTTTGTGTGGATGAAGTGTTCGATGATCGAGAAGGTCTCAATGTGAGGAGAAGGAAGAGAGGCAAGAGCTCAAGCTTGGGGATTCCCGAGGCACCCCAAGTAAATATTCAAGGAGACTCAAGCGTCTAAGCTTGGGGATGCCCCAGAAGGCGTCCCCTCTTTCTTCAACAAGTATCGGTATGTTTTCGGATTCGTTTTGTTCATACGATATGTGCAATCTTGCAGCGTCTTTTGTATTTAGTTTTCATTTTTATTTTATAGACCATGCTGGTATGAGATAGTCCTTGGTTGATTTATAGAATGCTCTATGCACTTCACTTATATCTTTTCAGTAAGGCTTTATAGAATGCTTCATGTGCTTCACTTATATCATTTGAAGTTTGGATTGCCTGTTTCTCTTTACATAGGAAACCGCCATTTGTAGAATGCTCTTTTGCTTCACTTATATTTGTTAGAGCACGGGCATATCTTTTGTAGAAAGAATTTAACTCTCTTGCTTCACTTATATCTATTTAGAGAGATGACAGGAATTGGTCATTCACATGGTTAGTCATAAAATCCTACATAAAACTTGTAGATCACTGAATATGATATGTTTGATTCCTTGCAATAGTTTTGCGATATAAAGATGGTGATATTAGAGTCATGCTAGTGGGTAGTTGTCGATTAGTAGAAATACTTGTGTTGAGGTTTGTGATTCCCGTAGCATGCACGTATGGTGAACCGTTATGTAATGAAGTCGGAGCATGAGGTATTTATTGATTGTCTTCCTTATGAGTGGCGGTCGGGGATGAGCGATGGTCTTTTCCTACCAATCTACCCCCCTAGGAGCATGCGTGTAGTACTTTGTTTCGATGACTAATAGAGTTTTGCAATAAGTATGTGAGTTCTTTATGACTAATATTGAGTCCATGGATTATACGCACTATCACCCTTCCATCATTGCTAGCCTCTCTAGTACCGCGCAACTTTCGCCGGTACCATAAACCCACCATATACCTTCCTCAAAACAGCCACCATACCTACCTATTATGGCATTTCCATAGCCATTCCGAGATATATTGCCATGCAACTTCCATCATCATCATATACATGACTTGAGCATTCATTGTCATATTGCTTTGCATGATCGTAAGATAGCTAGCATGATGTTTTCATGGCTTGTCCATTTTTTGATGTCATTGCTACGCTAGATCATTGCACATCCTGCTACACCGCCGGAGGCATCCATATAGAGTCATACTTTGCTCTAGACATTGAGTTGTAAGTAAATAAAAGTGTGATGATCATCATTATTAGAGCATTACCCAGTGAGGAAAGGGTGATGGAGACTATGATTCCCCCATAAGTCGGGATGAGACTCCGGACTTTACAAAAAAAATAAAAGAGGCCAAAGAAGCCCACCAAAAAAATAAAAAAATAAAAATAAAAAAATAAAAATGAGAGAAAAAGAGAGAAGGGGCAGTGCTACTATCCTTTTTCCACACTTGTGCTTCAAAGTAGCACCATGTTCTTCATATAGAGAGTCTCCTGAGTTATCACTTTCATATACTAGTGGGAATTTTCATTATAGAACTTGGCTTGTATATTCCGATGATGGGCTTCCTCAAACGCCCGAGGTCTTCATGAGCAAGCAAGTTGGATGCGCACCCACTTAGTTTTCAGTCTGAGCTTTTCATACACTTATAGCTCTTAGTGCATCCGTTGCATGGCAATCCCTACTCACTCACATTGATATCTATTGATGGGCATATCCATAGCCCGTTGATACGCCTAGTTGATGTGAGACTATCTTCTCCTTTTTGTCTTCTCCACCATCGTATTCTATTCCACCTATAGTGTTATGTCCATGGCTCACACTCATGTCTTGCGTGAAAGTTGAAAAGGTTTGAGAACGTCAAAAGTATGAAACAATTGCTTGGCTTCTCATCAGGGTTGTGCATGATGTGAATATTTTGTGTGGTGAAGATGGAGCATAGCCAGACTATATGATTTTGTAGGGATAACTTTCTTTGGCCATGTTATTTTGAAAAGACATGATTGCTTTATTAGTAGGCTTGAAGTATTATTGTTTTTACGTCAAATGATAGACTATTGCCTTGAATCACTCGTATCTTAATATTCATGCCATGATTAGATATGTGATCAATGTTGGGGAACATAGTAATTTCAAAAAAATTCCTACGCACACGCAAGATCATGTGATGCATAGCAACGAGGGGAGAGTGTGATCTACGTACCTTGTAGATCGACAACGGAAGCATTTGGTTGATGTAGTCGTACGTCTCCACGGCCCGACCGATCAAGCACCGAAACTACGGCACCTCCGAGTTCTAGCACACGTTCAGCTCGATGACGATCCCCGGACTCCGATCCAGCAAAGTGTCGGGGAAGAGTTCCGCCAGCACGACGGCGTGGTGACGATCTTGATGTACTCCTGCAGCAGGGCTTCGCCTAAACTCCGCTACAATATTATCGAGGACTATGGTGGCTGGGGGCGCCGCACACGGCTAAGAATATGATCACGTGGATCAACTTGTGTGTCTCTGGGGTGCCCCTGCCTCCGTATATAAAGGACTAAAGGGGGGGTGCAGCCGGCCTAGGAGAGGCGCGCCAGGAGAGTCCTACTCCCTCTGGGAGTAGGATCCCCCCCCCAATCCTAGTTGGAATAGGATTCGCGGAGGGGGGAATAAAGAGAGAGGGGCCGACCCCCTCTCCTTGTCCTATTCGGACCAAGGGAGGGGAGGGGCGCGCAGCCCATGTAGGGCTGCCTCTTCTCTTTTCCACTAAGGCCCATCATGGCCCATATAGCTCTCGGGGGGTTCCGGTAACCTCCCGGTACTCCGGTAAAATCCCGATTTCACCCGGAACACTTCCGATATCCAAACATAGACTTCCAATATATCAATCTTTATGTCTCGACCATTTCGAGACTCCTCGTCATGTCCGTGATCACATTCGGGACTCCGAACAAACTTCGGTACATCAAAATGCATAAACTCATAATATAACTATCATCGTAACCTTAAGCGTGCGGACCCTACGGGTTCGAGAACAATGTAGACATGACCGATACATGTCTCCGGTCAATAACCAATAGCGGAACCTGGATGCTCATATTGGCTCCTACATATTCTACGAAGATCTTTACTGGTCAGACCGCATAACAACATACGTTGTTCCCTTTGTCATCGGTATCTTACTTGCCCGAGATTCGATCGTCGGTATTCCAAATACCTAGTTCAATCTCGTTACTGGCAAGTCTCTTTACTCGTTCTGTAATACATCATCCTGCAACCAACTCATTAGTTGCAACGCTTGCAAGGCTTAAGTGATGTGCATTACCAAGAGGGCCCAGAGATACCTCTCCGACAATCGGAGTGACAAATCCTAATCTCGAAATACGCCAACCCAACATGTACCTTTGGAGACACATGTAGAGCTCCCTTATAATCACCCAGTTACGTTGTGACGTTTGGTAGCACACAAAGTGTTCCTCTAGTAAACGGGAGTTGCATAATCTCATAGTCATAGGAACATGTATAAGTCATGAAGAAAGCAATAGCAACATACTAAACGATCGGGTGCTAAGCTAGTGGAATGGGTCATGTCAATCAGATCATTCACTTAATGATGTGATCCCGTTAATCAAATAACAACTACTTGTTCATGGTTAGGAAACATAACCATCTTTGATTAACGAGCTAGTCAAGTAGAGGCACACTAATGACACTTTGTTTGTCTATGTATTCACACATGTATTATGTTTCCGGTTAATACAATTCTAGCATGAATAATAAACATTTATCATGATATAAGGAAATCAATAATAACTTTATTATTGCCTCTAGGGCATATTTCCTTCAGTCTCCCACTTGCACTAGAGTCAATAATCTAGATTACACAGTAATGATTCTAACACCCATGGAGCCTTGGTGCTGATCATGTTTTTCTCGTGGAAGAGGCTTAGTCAATGGGTCTGCAATATTCAGATCCGTATGTATCTTGTAAATCTCTATGTCTCCCACCTGGACTAGATCCCGGATGGAATTGAAGCGTCTCTTGATGTGCTTGGTTCTCTTGTGAAATCTGGATTCCTCTGCCAAGGCAATTGCACCAGTATTGTCACAAAAGATTTTCATTGGACCCGATGCACTAGGTATGACACCTAGATCGGATATGAACTCCTTCATCTAGACTCCTTCATTTGCCGCTTCCGAAGCAGCTATGTACTCCGCTTCACATGTAGATCCTGCTACAATGCTTTGTTTAGAACTGCACCAACTGACAGCTCCAGCGTTTAATGTAAACACGTATCCGGTTTGCGATTTAGAATCATCCGGATCAGTGTCAAATCTTGCATCAGCGTAACCTTTTACGATGAGCTCTTTGTCACCTCCATATATGAGAAACATATCCTTAATCCTTTTCAGGTATTTCTGGATGTTCTTGACCGCTGTCCAGTGATCCACTCCTGGATTACTTTGGTACCTCCCTGCTAGACTTATAGCAAGGCACACATCAGGTCTGGTACACAGCATTGCATACATGATAGATCCTATGGCTGATGCATAGGGAACATCTTTCATATTCTCTCTATCTTCCGCAGTGGTCGGGCATTGAGTCTTACTCAACTTCACACCTTGTAACACAGGCAAGAACCCTTTCTTTGCTTGATCCATTTTGAACTTTTTCAAAACTTTGTCAAGGTATGTGGTTTGTGAAAGTCCAATTAAACGTCTTGATCTATCTCTATAGATCTTAATGCCTAATATGTAAGCAGCTTCACCAAGGTCTTTCATTGAAAAACTCTTATTCAAGTATCCCTTTATGCTATCCAGAAATTCTACATCATTTCCAATTAGTAATATGTCATCCACATATAATATTAGAAATGCTACAGAGCTCCCACTCACTTTCTTGTAAATACAGGCTTCTCCAAAAGTCTATATAAAACCAAATGCTTTGATCACACTATCAAAACGTTTATTCCAACTCCGAGAGGCTTGCACCAGTCCATAAATGGATCGCTGGAGCTTGCACACTTTGTTAGCTCCCTTTGGATCGACAAAACCTTCTGGTTGCATCATATACAACTCTTCTTCCAGAAATCCATTCAGAAATGCAGTTTTGACATGCATCTGCCAAATTTCATAATCATAAAATGCGGCAATTGCTAACATGATTCGGATAGACTTAAGCATCGCTACGGGTGAGAAGGTCTCATCGTAGTCAATCCCTTGAACTTGCCGAAAACCTTTTGCGACAAGTCGAGCTTTATAGACAGTAATATTACCGTCGGCGTCAGTCTTCTTCTTGAAGATCCATTTATTCTCAATTGCTTGCCGATCATCAGGCAAGTCAACCAAAGTCCATACTTTGTTCTCATACATGGATCCCATCTCAGATTTCATGGCTTCAAGCCACTTTGCGGAATCTGGGCTCACCATCGCTTCTTCATAGTTCGTAGGTTCATCATGATCTAGTAGCATGACTTCCAGAACGGGATTACCGTACCACTCTGGTGCGGATCTTACTCTGGTTGATCTACGAGGTTCAGTAGTATCTTGTTCTGAAGTTTCATGATTATCATCATTAGCTTCCTCACTAACTGGTGTAGGTGTCACAGAAACAGTTTTTTGTGATGTACTACTTTCCAATAAGGGAGCAGGTACAGTTACCTCGTCAAGTTCTACTTTCCTCCCACTCACTTCTTTCGAGAGAAACTCCTTCTCTAGAAAGTTTCTGAACTTAGCAACAAAAGTCTTGCCTTCGGATCTGTGATAGAAGGTGTATCCAATAGTCTCCTTTGGATATCCTATGAAGACACATTTCTCCGATTTGGGTTCGAGCTTATCAGGTTGAAGCTTTTTCACATAAGCATCGCAGCCCCAAACTTTCAGAAACGACAACTTTGGTTTCTTGCCAAACCACAGTTCATAAGGCGTCGTCTCAACGGATTTTGATGGTGCCCTATTTAACGTGAATGCAGCCGTCTCTAGAGCGTATCCCCAAAACGATAGCGGTAAATCAGTAAGAGACATCATAGATCGCACCATATCTAGTAAAGTACGATTACGACGTTCGGACACACCATTACGCTGTGGTGTTCCGGGTGGCGTGAGTTGCAAAACTATTCCACAATTTTTCAAATGTATACCAAACTCGTAACTCAAATATTCTCCTCCACGATCAGATCGCAGAAACTTTATTTTCTTGTTACGATGATTTTCAACTTCACTCTGAAATTCTTTGAACTTTTCAAATGTTTATCTGCTTAAGTCATCTGTGAAGGTGAGAAAATAACAATATCCGCCACGAGCTTCAATATTCATCGAGCCACATACATCTGTATGTATGATTTCCAACAAATCTGTTGCTCTCTCCATAGTACCAGAGAACGGGGTTTTTGTCATCTTGCCCATGAGGCACGGTTCGCAAGTACCAAGTGATTCATAATCAAGTGGTTCCAAAAGTCCATCAGTATGGAGTTTCTTCATGTGCTTTACACTGATATGACCTAAACGGCAATGCCACAAATATGTTGCACTATCATTATCAACTCTGCATCTTTTGGCTTCAACATTATGAATATGTGTGTTACTACTATCGAGATTCAACAAGAATAGACCACTCTTCAAGGGTGCATGACCATAAAAGATATTACTCATATAAATAGAACAACCATTATTCTCTGATTTAAATGAATAACCGTCTCGCATCAAACAAGATCCAGATATAATGTTCATGCTTAACGCTGGCACCAAATAACAATTATTTAGGTCTAATATTAATCCCGAAGGTAGATGTAGAGGTAGCGTGCCGACTGCGATCACATCGACTTTGGAACCGTTTCCCACGCGCATCGTCACCTCGTCCTTAGCCAATCTTCGCTTAATCCGTAGTCCCTGTTTCGAGTTGCAAATATTAGCAACAGAACCAGTATCAAATACCCAGGTGCTACTGCGAGCATTAGTAAGGTACACATCAATAACATGTATATCACATATACCTTTGTTCACCTTGCCATCCTTCTTATCCGCCAAATACTTGGGGCAGTTCCGCTTCCAGTGACCAGTCTGCTTGCAATAGAAGCACTCAGTTTCAGGCTTAGGTCCAGGTTTGGGTTTCTTCTCTTGAGTAGCAACTTGCTTGCCGTTCTTTTTGAAGTTCCCCTTCTTCTTCCCTTTGCCCTTTTTCTTGAAACTAGTGGTCTTGTTGACCATCAACACTTGATGCTCCTTCTTGATTTCTACCTCCGCAGCCTTCAGCATTGCGAAGAGCTCGGGAATAGTCTTATTCATCCCTTGCATATTATAGTTCATCACAAAGCTCTTGTAGCTTGGTGGCAGTGATTGGAGAATTCTGTCAATGACGCAATCATCTGGAAGATTAACTCCCAATTGAATCAAGTGATTATTATACCCAGACATTTTGAGTATATGCTCACTGACAGAACTGTTCTCCTCCATCTTGCAGCTATAGAACTTACTGGAGACTTCATATCTCTCAATCCGGATATTTGCTTGAAATATTAACTTCAACTCCTGGAACATCTCATATGCTCCATGACGTTCAAAACGTCATTGAAGTCATGATTCTAAGCCGTAAAGCATGGCACACTGAACTATTGAGTAGTCATCAACTTTGCTCTGCCAGACGTTCATAACATCCGGCGTTGCTCCTGCAGCAGGCCTGGCATCCAGCGGTGCTTCCAGGACGTAAGTTTTCTATGCAGCAATGAGGATAATCCTCAAGTTATGGACCCAGTTCGTGTAATTGCTACCATCATCTTTCAACTTTGCTTTCTCAAGGAACGCATTAAAATTCAACGGAACAACAGCACGAGCCATCTATCTACAAACAAGCATAAACAAGCAAGATACTTATCAGGTACTAAGTTTCATGATAAATTTAAGTTCAGTTAATTTACTTAAAGAACTCCCACTTAGATAGACATCCCTCTAATCCTCTAAGTGATTACGTGATCCAAATCAACTAAACCATGTCCGATCATCACGTGAGATGGAGTAGTTTCATTGGTGAACATCACTATGTTGATCATATCTACTATATGATTCACGCTCGACCTTTCGGTCTCCGTGTTCCGAGGCCATATCTGTATATGCTTGGCTCATCAAGTATAACCTGAGTATTCTACGTGTGCAACTGTTTTGCACCCGTTGTATTTGAACGTAGAGCCTATCACACCCGATCATCACGTGGTGTCTCAGCACGAAGAACTTTCGCAATGGTGCATACTCAGGGAGAACACTTCTTAATAATTTAGTGAGAGATCATCTTATAATGCTACCGTCAATCAAAGCAAGATAAGATGCATAAAAGATAAACATCACATGCAATCAATATAAGTGATATGATATGGCCATCATCATCTTGTGCTTGTGATCTCCATCTCCGAAGCACCGTCGTGATCACCATCATCACCGGCGCAACACCTTGATCTCCATCGTAGCATCGTTGTCGTCTCGCCAAGCTTGTGCTTCCACGACTATCGCTACCGTTTAGTGATAAAGTAAAGCATTACATCGCGATTGCATTGCATACAATAAAACGACAACCATATGGCTCCTGCCAGTTGCCGATAACTCGGTTACAAAACATGATCATCTCATACAATAAAAATCAGCATCATGTCTTGACCATATCACATCACAACATACCCTGCAAAAACAAGTTAGACGTCCTCTACTTTGTTGTTGCAAGTTTTACGTGGCTGCTACGGGCTTAAGCAAGAACCAATCTTACCTACGTATCAAAACCACAACGATAGTTTGTCAAGTTGGTGCTGTTTTAACCTTCGCAAGGACCGGGCGTAGCCATACTCGATTCAACTAAAGTTGGAGAAACTGCCACCCGCAAGCCACCTATGTGCAAAGCACGTCGGGAGAATCGGTCTTGCGTAAGCGTACGCGTAATGTCGGTCCGGGCCACTTCGTCCAACAATACCGCTGAACCAAAGTATGACATGCTGGTAAGCAGTATGACTTATATCGCCCACAACTCACTTGTGTTCTACTCGTGCATATAACATCAACATATAAAACCTAGGCTCGGATGCCATTGTTGGGGAACGTAGTAATTTCAAAAAATTTCCTACGCACACGCAAGATCATGTGATTCATAGCAACGAGGGGAGAGTGTGATCTACGTACCTTGTAGATCGACAACGGAAGTGTTTGGTTGATGTAGTCGTACATCTCCACGGCCCGACCGATCAAGCACGGAAACTACGGCACCTCCAAGTTCTAGCACACGTTCAGCTCAATGATGATCCCCGGACTCCGATCCAGCAAAGTGTCGGGGAAGAGTTCCGTCAGCACGACGGCGTGGTGACGATCTTGATGTACTCCTGCAGCAGGGCTTCGCCTAAACTCCGCTACAATATTATTGAGGACTATGGTGGCTGGGGGCGCCGCACACGGCTAAGAATATGATCACGTGGATCAACTTGTGTGTCTCTGGGGTGCCCCTGCCTCCGTATATAAAGGACTAAAGGGGGGGTGCGGCCGGCCTAGGAGAGGCGCGTCAGGAGAGTCCTACTCCCTCTGGGAGTAGGATTCCCCCCCCCCCCCCAATCCTAGTTGGAATAGGATTCGCGGAGGGGAGAATAGAGAGAGAGGAGCCGGCCCCCTCTCCTTGTCCTATTCGGACCAAGGGAGGGGAGGGGCGCGCGGCCCATGTAGGGCTGCCTCTTCTCTTTTCCACTAAGGCCCATCATGGCCCATATAGCTCCCGGGGGGTTCCGGTAACCTCCCGGTACTCCGGTAAAATCCCGATTTCACCCGGAACACTTCCGATATCCAAACATAGTCTTCCAATATATCAATATTTATGTCTCGACCATTTCGAGACTCCTCGTCATGTTCGTGATCACATCCGAGACTCCGAACAAACTTTGGTACATCAAAATGCATAAACTCATAATATAACTGTCATCGTAACCTTAAGCGTGCGGACCCTACGGGTTCGAGAACAATGTAGACATGACCGAGACATGTCTCCAATCAATAACCAATAGCGGAACCTGGATGCTCATATTGGCTCCTACATATTCTACGAAGATCTTTATCGGTCAGACCGCATAACAACATACGTTGTTCCCTTTGTCATCGGTATGTTACTTGCCCGAGAATCGATCGTCGGTATTCCAAATACCTAGTTCAATCTCGTTACCGGCAAGTCTCTTTAGTCGTTCTGTAATACATCATCTCGCAACCAACTCATTAGTTGCAATGCTTGCAAGGCTTAAGTGATGTGCATTACCGGGAGGGCCCAGAGATACCTCTCCGACAATCAGAGTGACAAATCCTAATCTCGAAATACGCCAACCCAACATGTACCTTTGGAGACACCTGTAGAGCTCCTTTATAATCACCCAGTTACGTTGTGACGTTTGGTAGCACACAAAGTGTTCCTCTGGTAAACGGGAGTTGCATAATCTCATAGTCATAGGAACATGTATAAGTCATGAAGAAAGCAATAGCAACATACTAAACGATCGGGTGCTAAGCTAGTGGAACGGGTCATGTCAATCAGATCATTCACTTAATGATGTGATCCCGTTATTCAAATAGCAACTACTTGTTCATGGTTAGGAAACATAACCATCTTTGATTAACGAGCTAGTCAAGTAGAGGCACACTAGTGACATTTTGTTTGTCTATGTATTCACACATGTATTATATTTCCGGTTAATACAATTCTAGCATGAATAATAAACATTTATCATGATATAAGGAAATAAATAATAACTTTATTATTGCCTCTAGGGCATATTTCCTTCAATCAAGATTATGCTAGGTAGCATTCCACATCAAAATTATATTTTTTATCATTTACCTACTCGAGGACGAGCAGGAATTAAGCTTGTGTAGCGACTAGACCTCAAACAGTCTGATCTCTGTGCTCCGGTGTCATCCCTGGATCAGTAATGCTGACACCACACAGTACTCGAAGGATTTATAGCAGAGTAGCAATCACACACTCATTACATCGAGTATCTCAAAAGAGAACTTATTACAATAAATATTGCTGAAGGCCATCTAATAACGATAACAGCGTAAGGCTTGGAAGATAAGTGAGTCCATCAACTCCAACGGCATCACTGAGTATAGAACCACGACCTAGAACCTCCTTAATCGTCGTCTGAAAAAGTCTGCAACATTAACGTTGCAGCCCGAAAACGGGTCAGCACATGGAATATGCTGGCAAGGTAACACATAGAGAGTAAAGGAATGCAACAGCTATACTATATGCATATTTGGCTGGTGGAAAGCTCTATGGTTACAGTTTTTGCGTAAAGCCAATTTTTCCCTACTTCAAAGGAATAAATTTAATTACTATCATGGTGGTTGTTAAACATTGAGAATGGTTGACAGCATTCTCAATCCCAATTAAAGTAACATCATTAAACCCAACAAAATTTACTTTAGAGTAACATGTTGAGATTCACATGATAATCCAGGTACTAGATACTCAAGATGTCCATAACCGGGGACACGGCTAACCATGATTAGTTTATTACACTCTGCAGAGGTTTGCGCACTTTTCCCCACAAGACTCGATCGCCTCCGTTGGATTTCTCGCACTACATGGTGTTTGAGAAACGGATGACCGAGACATAGTCTTTCAGAAGAGCTAGCAACTTACGATCGGGTAGACCGTACCACCTACATCCCTACATCTGCTAGTCTACCCTGTAAGAGTTCGCACGACTTAATCAACTATGCCAGAGCCCATAATGGCTTGTGGCTGCACAGGGAAGTTTCTAGTTTGAAAAATCTCATGATCCCTTTGAGCCTGGGTGGCGGTCCAAAAGAAAAACAGGCAAGTCCTGGAATACCCAGGTGCCTCAATCCACCCAGATGTGTGTTTAGGTTGCCACCTTAGATAAACCATTAATTAACAATCTCACATCTGTCATGGATATCACTCACCCAATCCACGTCTACTAGCATAGCATGGCATAATAAGCAAACGTAGAAAGTAACTCCCAAAGGTTTGATAATAAACGGGTAATAGGTACTACCTCATCTACTTCCCATCCCACAATTTAATTAGATCCTAATCATGCAATGTGTGAGGATTGATCTAATGCAATAAAACTGGGTTGTAGAAAAAGGTATGATCAAAGTGTTACTTGCCTTGCTGATGATCCGCGAAACCTAGAGATTCAAAGTAACAGGCGGCGCACTCCGAGTATTCTATCGTAGACAAACAAACAAGCATACAATAAGTACTCATCTGATGCACAGGTAAAACTCAAATAGAAGGTCTAACCAGAAAGTTCAACTTAAGAACCCTGGTTTGCAAGAAGAATCAAATCGAACGAAGCAAAAGAAATCAAACGGCGAAATAAAACAACTTCGTTCTAGTTATCTGGATCCATGTCAAATTTTACCGTAGCAAAAACTTGTTTAAGTTGATTATTCGGAAAGAGGGTTTCGAGACGAAACTCCAGGCGCTTGAATCGCCTGATTCCGATAAACGAGCGAAAAGTTATACTAAAACGAAAATCGGATCAGAAATCACGATCAGAAAATAATCGCGGAAAAATCCGACGAAAAAGAAAAACGATGAACGGAAAAAATTTTCCTAAAAAACGACACGGATTCGAGGGCGGCGAACCTCGGGCGACGCGCGGCTCCGGCGGATCGGCGGCGGCGGCTGGCGGCGGCGGCGGCAGCGGCTGGCGGCGGCTGGGCCTAGGGTTTCGGGGCGGCTGGCCTTCGGGCTGGCTTGCCCCGGCTTATAAAGGCCCTGGCCAGGGGAATCCTGGCCGAGTACGGCCAATAGTCGGTTCCGCTCTTTTTTTTAAAAATAATTACGCTCGGAAAAAAATAAAAAGAAATACTAAACGGACTCCAAAAATCCTGAAATAAATTTTCCCGGGTTTCTAAAATCAAGCCCGATAAAGTGAACATTTATTTGGGCCCTAAATGCAATTTTGAAAAACGCGCATTTTTCCTAAATTCAAATAAAAATACCGAAAAACTCCGAAATAAATCTTATTTGATTTTTTATTAAATCCTCAATATTTCTATATTTTGGGAAAGTCATTTTATTCCCTCTCTCATATTTTTGTAATAGAAATAATTGATGATAAAATAAATAAAATCAAATGATCCTGTTTACAAAATTTGAGAAAACTCAAATATGTAAATAGCGAAATCCCCAACTCTCTCCGTGGGTCCTTGAGTTGCTTAGGATTTTCTAGGATCAAAACCAAAAGCAAAATAAAATATGATATGCATGATGATCTAATGTATAACATTCCAAATTGAAAATTTGGGATGTTACAAACCTACCCCCCTTAAGATGAATCTCGCCCTCGAGATTCGGGTTGGCTAGAAAATAGGTGAGGGTGGTCCTTGAGCAAATCTTCCTCTCGCTCCCAGGTGGCTTCATCCTCCGTGTGGTGGCTCCACTGAACTTTGCAAAACTTGATAACCTTGCTGCGAGTGACTCGGCTGGCAAACTCGAGAATCTTGACTGGTTTCTCCTCATAGGTCAAATCGTTATCCAACTGAATTGCTTCTAATGGCACTGTGTCTCTCAAAGGTATGTCAGCCATCTCCGCGTGACACTTCTTCAACTGAGAAACGTGGAACACATCATGAACTCCTGTCAATCCTCCTGGCAATTCCAACTTGTAGGCCACTTCTCCCATACGCTCCAAAACTCGATATGGCCCTACAAATCGTGGCGCTAACTTCCCCTTAACTCCAAAGCGCTTAATCCCTCGAAGTGGGGATACTCGAAGATAAGCTCTGTCTCCGACTTCGTAAACTGTCTCTTTGCGTTTAGAATCTGCGTAGCTCTTCTGCCTGGACTGGGCTACCTTGAGCCTATCGCGAATCAACTTCACCTTCTGTTCAGACTCTTTAATCAGATCTGGTCCAAACAACTGGCGGTCTCCAACTTCGTCCCATGACAACGGTGTCCTGCACCTCCTTCCGTACAGAGCTTCGAAAGGGGCCATCTTCAAACTGGTCTGATAGCTATTATTGTAAGAGAACTCTGCATATGGCAAATTATCGTCCCAACTAGATCCATAATCTAGCGCACAAGCTCTCAGCATATCCTCCAAAATCTGATTGACTCTCTCGGTCTGTCCATCTGTCTGCGGATGAAAAGCTGTACTAAATTCTAGCCTAGTACCCAAAGTCTCATGCAACTGCTTCCAGAACTTTGAGGTAAACTGGGTTCCTCTATCTGATACGATGCTCCTCGGAACTCCATGCAAACATACGATCCTGGTCATGTATATCTTTGCCAACTTAGCACTGGTGTAAGTGGTCTTTACTGGGATGAAATGAGCTACCTTCGTCAATCGATCAACTACGACCCAAATCGAGTCATAGCCTGAACGAGTCCTTGGTAATCCCGTGATAAAATCCATGCCTAGCTTATCCCACTTCCATTCGGGTATCGGCAATGGTTGCAACAATCCTGCTGGCTTCTGATGCTCTGCCTTTACTCTCTGACATACGTCACAAACTGCTACATACTCCGCAATATCCTTCTTCATTCCGGTCCACCAGAAAATATCCTTCAAATCCAAATACATCTTGGTATTTCCTGGGTGAATCGAATACGGTGAATCATGTGCCTCTTGCAGAATCAACTTTCTGATCTCCGGGTCATTGGGTACATAAACACGGTCTTCAAACCATAGGGTGTCGTGCTCATCCTCACGAAATCCTTTAGCTTTTCCTTTGCTCAGTTTCTCCTTTATAGCGGCAATCTCTTTGTCAGTTTTCTGAGCTTCTCTGATTCTATCCATCAAAGTTGACTGAATCTCTAGTGCTGCTACATAGCCTCTCGGAACTATTTCCACACATAGTTCACGAAGATTTTCTGCTAACTCCTTGGGTATTTCTCCCGTCATTAACGTATTGACATGGCTCTTGCGGCTTAATGCATCAGCTACTACATTAGCCTTCCCGGGATGATAATGCAATCTCATATCATAATCCTTGATGAGCTCCAACCATCTCCTTTGTCTGAGGTTCAACTCCTTCTGCGTGAAAATGTACTTCAAACTCTTGTGATCCGTGTACACCTCACAATGATTTCCAATGAGGAAATGTCTCCATGTCTTCAATGCATGCACTACGGCTGCTAACTCCAAATCATGCGTGGCATAATTCAATTCGTGAGGCTTCAGTTGTCGTGAAGCATACGAAACAACTCTCCCTTCCTGCATAAGCACTGCTCCAAGTCCTCGACGTGAAGCGTCGCAATACACCTCAAAATCCTTTGTCTGATCTGGCAAAATCAACACTGGTGAGGTAACCAAACGGTTCTTCAATTCCTGAAAACTTGCCTCACACTCCTCAGTCCATTTGAACTTAGTATCCTTCTTCAACAACTCCGTCATAGGCTTCGCAATCTTTGAGAAATTCTCAATAAACCTCCGGTAGTATCCTGCGAGTCCAAGAAAACTCCGGATCTCTCCAACTATTGTTGGGGCTTCCCACTTGGTCACGGTTTCAACTTTAGCGGGATCTACTGCTATACCTTCTCCGGATATAACGTGTCTGAGGAATCCTACTTCCTTCAACCAAAACTCACATTTGCTGAACTTGGCATATAATTGGTGTTCTCTGAGCTTTCCAAGTACCAAACGCAAATGCTCCTTATGCTCCTCTTCATTCTTCGAATATACCAGGATATCATCAATGAACACTACGACGAACTTATCCAAAAACTCCATAAACACTTTGTTCATCATGTTCATAAAATAGGCAGGCGCGTTAGTCAGACCAAATGACATAACGGTATACTCATACAGCCCATACCTGGTGGTAAAAGCTGTCTTCGGAATATCCTGTTCTCGAATCTTCAACTGGTGGTATCCTGATCGCAAATCGATCTTGGAAAATACTTTAGCTCCTTGCAATCGATCAAACAGATCGTTGATCATTGGTAGTGGGTACTTGTTCTTGATCGTTACTTCGTTCAGTCCTCGATAATCAACAACCAGCCTTAACGATCCATCCTTCTTCTCCACTAGAAGTACTGGTGATCCCCAAGGCGAAGAACTTGGGCGAATATATCCCTTATCCAGTAACTCCTTAATCTGCTTCTTAATTTCCACCAAATCCTTTGCTGGCATCCTATATGGTCTCTTCGATATTGGCCCAGTGCCTGGCAAAAGCTCAATCAAAAACTCAATATCTCTATCTGGTGGCATGCCTGGCAACTCTTCTGGAAATACATCAGGGAAAATCCTTTACCACTGGTACTTCCTCCTGCACAACTCCTGATAAGGAATTTACTTGTGTCCTGTTTGGCGCATGCCGGGATACATACTTGATCCTTCTCCCTTCTGGTGTGGTAAGCAAAATTGACTTACTAGCACACTCAATATTCCCTTCATACTTTGATAACCAATCCATGCCTAATATCACATCCAATCCTTGAGATTCCAATACTACTAGGTCTGAGGGAAAAACATAGTTACCAATCCTTAATGGTAACCGATCACACCATAGACTAGCCACATACTCTGCTCCTGGGGAGGTTACTAACATGGGTGACCTAAGGGCTTGGGTTGGTAGGTTATACTTATCCACAAATCCCCTTGAGATGTATGAATGCGATGCACCAGTATCAAAAAGAACGAGTGCAGTAAATGACTTAACCAAAAACTTACCTATTACTGCATCGGGCTGAGTTTCAACCTCCTCCACATTAACGTGGTTCACCTGTCCCCTGTTGAAAGGGTTCGGCTTCTTTCCAGAGCTTCCATTTCCGTTTTGGCCTTCAGGACATTCATTGGCATAATGTCCGGTCTTGGAACACTTGAAACAGGTGACTTGACTCAGATCTCTCTTGGCTGGGGTTGATGGGGTGCTGCGGTTCTGGCCATTGCTTCCTCCATTCCCATTACCATTCTTGGTGCCATTGTGATTGTGCGAGCTACCTACTCCATGGGTATGCTGAAAATGTCCTCCCGGTCTAGGGGTAAAACGTGGCTTCTGCTGAGCTCCTGAATTATACTTTCCTTGTCCATACTTCCTCTTGCGGTTCTCAATTTGCTGCTGCTTCCCTTCAATCATAAGGGCACGATCTACCAACTCCTGGTAGTTGTTGAAGGTGGCTACCATCAACTGCATACTCAACTCATCATTCAATCCTTCCAGGAATTTCTCCTGCTTAGCTGCATCCGTAGCAACGTCATCTGGGGCATAACGTGCTAGCTTACTAAACTCCTCCACATACTGGCCAACTGCCCGTCCTCCTTGGCGCAAGTTACGAAACTCACGCTTCTTCATGGCCATTGCTCCTGCTGAAACATGGGCAGTACGGAAAGCCTGCTGAAATTGGTCCCATGTGACAGTGTCGACTGGGAAGGTGGCTGTGAAATTCTCCCACCAGGATGCTGCGGGTCCTTCTAACTGATGTGCGGCAAACTTCACCTTCTCCGCATCTGTACATCCTGCTGTGGTCAACTCCCTAGCTGTCTTGCGGAGTCAATCATCTGCTACTATCGGCTCAGTGCTACTACAAAACACCGGTGGATTCAGCCTAAGAAAACGGGCTAAGTGGTCAACAGGTGGTGGTGGTGGTGGGTTGTTGTTGTTGTTCCCCTGATTCTGATTCTGAACTAGCAACTGCATCAAGGTGTTCTGCTGCTGGATCAACTGGGTGAGCTCCGGCGGAAAGGCAAATCCGGGGTCACGTCTCGGAGGCATCTGAGGGTTTAGAAAAGATGAGATATAAGAATAGAGGGGGTCTAAAGAGAAAACACTACCCATATGCACATGAGGCAAAAGCAAACAATTCACTTCATTCAATCAAACAAAGGCATACAATCGATCTAGCTATCGCAAGAGTGCTCGGACTACTATATTTACATGGTGGACTACTACTACTGATGAGGTGGTCTACTAGAAATATTCTACGGTTGTAGACTCCATGATATCTGCTCCTGCTTCATCAACATAGTCATCATTGCTACTATCTTGTTCCGAGTCGGTGCCGTCAATGATGATGTAGTCTTCCGGGCTAATCTCCTTGGGTTCTTCGTCTTCATCTACTGGTGTCGGGCCTCCCATAAATATGCCAATCTTCTTGATCAGATCGTCATTCTTCTCCACCAATACTTCAATTTCTTCTTCATAATCTTCGCGTGTAGCCTTGAGTTCTTCCTCCAGTTCCTTGATTCTAGTCTTAGCCTTCTTCAGATCTATCATGTCGGCGCACATCTGATTCTCCTGTCGTCGAATGTGCTGATTTAACTCCTGAATAAAAGCTGCAATTGATCTATCTTTCCTGGTGCTGATCATCTCCCAGTGTTCATCTCGGCGCCCACAAATCTGGTAGATAGTATCCTTGAGATCCTTGCGGTAGACTTCGCCAATGCGTCCCATGGCGATGTGAGCTGCCATACTCTTTCCTAGACTCCAAGTTGGTGCATCAAAAGAAAACTCTATGGGCTCAGTGACTGGCATGAACGTCCTTCCTGGAACTTGAACTTGAATCATCCAGCGCTCTTCTTCAGGTAAAGTGGCGTTGTAGGTTCCCGTGAAGCTTGGTATTCCTATGTTCAGGTATCTAGTGACTTCCTTCAAGTGGCGTCCAAAGGGTGTATCTTCATCTGGTTGTGTGAACTTGTTCCTTGCATCCGCCATCCTAAAGAGTAGAAAAGATGAGAGGTCAGAAGAGAAGAGAGTGAGTAGTGATCTAGGTCTTTAGCTTAGTGGTCGTGTCCTACAGTCAGCGTGTGCTCTGATACCATCTCTGTAGCGACCAGACCTCAAACAGTCTGATCTCTGTGCTCCGGTGTCATCCCTGGATCAGTAATGCTGACACCACACAGTACTCGAAGGATTTATAGCAGAGTAGCAATCACACACTTATTACATCGAGTGTCTCAAAAGAGAACTTATTACAATAAATATGGCTTAAGGCCATCTAATAACGATAACAGCGGAAGGCTTGGAAGATAAGTGAGTCCATCAACTCCAACGGCATCACTGAGTATAGAACCACGACCTAAAAACTCCTTAATCGTCGTCTGAAAAGTCTACAACATTAACGTTGCAGCCCGAAAACGGGTCAGCACATGGAATATGCTGGCAAGGTAACACATAGAGAGTAATGGAATGAAACAGCTATACTACATGCATATTTGGCTGGTGGAAAGCTCTATGGTTACAGTTTTTGCGTAAAGCCAATTTTTCCCTACTTCAAAGGAATAAATTTAATTACTATCATGGTGGTTGTTAAACATTGAGAATGGTTGACAGCATTCTCAATCCCAATTAAAGTAACATCATTAAACCCAACAAAATTTACTTTAGAGTAACATGTTGAGATTCACATGATAATCCAGGTACTAGATACTCAAGATGTCCATAACCGGGGACACGGCTAACCATGATTAGTTTATTACACTCTGCAGAGGTTTGCGCACTTTTCCCCACAAGACTCGATCGCCTCCGTTGGATTTCTCGCACTACATGGTGTTTGAGAAACGGATGACCGAGACATAGTCTTTCAGAAGCGCTAGCACCTTACGATCGGGTAGACCGTACCACCTACATCCCCTACATCTGCTAGTCTACCCTGTAAGAGTTCGCACGACTTAATCAACTATGCCAGAGCCCATAATGGCTTGTGGCTGCACACGGAAGTTTCTAGTATGAATAATCTCATGATCCCTTTGAGCCTGGGTGGCGGTCCAAAAGAAAAACAGGCAAGTCCTGGAATACCCAGGTGCCTCAATCCACCCAGATGTGTGTTTAGGTTGCCACCTTAGATAAACCATTAATTAACAATCTCACATCTGTCATGGATATCACTCACCCAATCCACGTCTACTAGCATAGCATGGCATAATAAGCAAACGTAGAAAATAACTCCCAAAGGTTTGACAATAAACAGGTAATAGGTACTACCTCATATACTTCCCATCCCACAATTTAATTAGATCCTAATCATGCAATGTGTGAGGATTGATCTAATGCAATAAAACTGGGTTGTAGAAAAAGGTATGATCAAAGTGTTACTTGCCTTGCTGATGATCCGCGAAACCTAGAGATTCAAAGTAACAGGCGGCGCACTTCGGGTATTCTATCGCAGAAAAACAAACAAGCATACAATAAGTACTTATCTAATGCACAGGTAAAACTCAAATAGAAGATCTAACCAGAAAGTTCAACTTAAGAACCTGTTTTGCAAAAAGAATCAAATCGAACAAAGCAAAAGAAATCAAACGGCGAAAGAAAACAACTTCGTTGTAGTAATCTGGATCTATGTAAAATTTTACAGTAGTAAAAACTTTTTTAAGTTGATTATTCGGAAAGAGGGTTTCGAGACGAAACTCCAGGCGCTTGAATCGCCTGATTCCGATAAACGAGCGAAAAGTTATACTAAAACGAAAATCGGATCAGAAATCGCGATCAGAAAATAATCGCAGAAAAATCCGACGAAAAAGAAAAACGACGAACGGAATTTTTTTTCCTAAAAAAAATGGCACGGATCGAGGGCGGTGAACCTCGGGCGATGCGCGGCTCCTGCGGATCAGCGGCGGCGGCGGCTGGCGGTGGCGGCGGCTAGCGGCGGCTGGGCCTAGGGTTTCGGTGCGGCTGGCCTTCGGGCTGGCTTGCCCCGGCTTATAAAGGCCCTGGCCAGGGGAGTCCTGGCCGAGTACGGCCCATAGTCGGTTCCGCTCTTTTTCTTTAAAAAACATAATTACGCTCAGAAAAAATATAAAAAGAAATACTAAACGAACTCCAAAAATCCTGAAATAAATTTTCCCGGGTTTCTAAAATCAAGCACGATAAAGTGAACATTTATTTGGGCCCTAAATGCAATTTTGAAAAATAGGCATTTTTCCTAAATTCAAATAAAAATAACGAAAAACTCCGAAATAAATCTTATTTGATTTCTTTATTAAATCCTCAATATTTCTATATTTTGGGAAAGTCATTTTATTCCCTCATATTTTTGTAATAGAAATAATTGATGATAAAATAAATAAAATCAAATGATCCTGTTTACAAAATTTGAGAAAACTCAAATAGATAAATAACAAAATCCCCAACTCTCTCCGTGGGTCCTTGAGTTGCTTAGGATTTTCTAGGATCAAAACCAAAAGCAAAATAAAATATGATATGCATGATGATCTAATGTATAACATTCCAAATTGAAATTTTGGGATGTTACAGCTTGGGGATGCTGATACGTCTCCGTCGTATCTATAATTTTTGATTCTTCCATGCCAATATTCTACAACTTTCATATACTTTTGGCAACTTTTTATATTATTTTTGGGACTAACATATTGATCCAGTGCCCAGTGCCAGTTCCTGTTTGTTGCATGTTTTTGGTTTCGCCGAATATCCATATCAAACGGAGAGCAAACGAGATAAAAACGGACGGAGATACTTTTCGGAATATTTGGAAAAACTGAAGGAAAAATCAACGCAACCAGTGTCCAAGGTGGGCACGAGGTAGTCCCCCCCCCTAGGGCGCGCCCCTGACTCTCGTGACCCACCTGTAAGGCGGTTGACACTCTTCTTTTGCCGCAAGAAATCTAATTTTCGGAAACAAATTCACGGCGAAGGTTTCAGGCCAATCGGAGTTACGGATCTCCATATATACACGAAACGGTGAAATAGAGCCAGAGGAGAACGCAGAAACAGAGAGAGGCAGAGAGACAGATCCAATCTCGGAGGGGCTCTCGCCCCTCCCGTGCCATGGAGGCCATGGACCAGAGGGGAAACCCTTCTCCCATCTAGGGAGGAGGTCAAGGAAGAAGAAGAAGGAGGGGGGCTCTCTCCCCTCGCTTCTGGTGGCACCGGAGTGCCACTTGGGGCCATCATCATCACCGTGATCTACAACAACACGTCCGCCATCTTCACCAACATCTCCATCACCTTCCCCCCTCTATCTACAGCGGTCCACTCTCCTGCAACCCGCGGTACCCCCTACTTGAACATGGTTCTTTATGCTTCATATTATTATCCAGTGATGTGTTGCCATCCTATGATGTCTGAGTAGATTTTCGTTGTCCTGTCGGTGGTTGATGAATTGCTATGATTGATTTAATTTGCTTGTGGTTATGTTGTTGTCCTTTGGTGCCCATCATATGATTGCGCGCGTGGATCACCCTAGGGTTAGTTGTATGTTTATAGGACTATGTATTGGAGGGCAAGAGTGACCGAAGCTTCAACCTAGCATAGAAATTGATGCATACGGGATTGAAGGGGGACCAATATATCTTAATGTTATGGTTGGGTTTTACCTTAATGAACATTAGTAGTTGCGGATGCTTGCTAATAGTTCCAATCATAAGTGCATAGAATTCCAAGTCAGGGATGACATGCTAGCAGTGGCCTCTCCCACATAATACTTGCTATCGGCCTAGTAAAGTAGTCAATTGCTTAGGGACAATTTTGCAACTCCTACCACCACTTTTCCACACTCGCTATATTTACTTTATTGCTTCTCTATCTAAACAGCCCCTACTTTTTATTTACGTACTCTTTATTATCTTAAAAACCTATCCAACAACACCTACAAAGTACTTCTAGTTTCATACTTGTTCTAGGTAAAGCAAACGTCAAGCGTGCGTAGAGTTGTATCGGCGGTCGATAGAACTTGAGGGAATATTTGTTCTACCTTTAGCTCCTCGATGGGTTCAACACTCTTACTTATCGAAAATTGTTGCGTGATGTCTACTACACAACCTTCTTCTTGTAGACGATGTTGGGCCTCCAAGTGCACAGGTTTGTAGGACAGTAGCAAATTTCCCTCAAGTGGATGACCTAAGGTTTATCAATCTGTAGGAGGTCTAGGATGAAGATGGTCTCTCTCAAGCAACCCTGCATCCAAATAACAAAGAGTCTCTTGTGTCCCCAACACACCCAATACAATGGTAAGTTGTATAGGTGCACTAGTTCGGCGAAGAGATGGTGATACAAGTGGTATATGGATAGTAGATAAAGGTATTTGTAATCTGAAAATATAAAAACAGCAAGGTAACTAATGATAAAAGTGAGTGTAAACGGTATTGCAATGTGTTGAAACAAGGCCTAAGGTTCATACTTTCACTAGTGTAAGTTCCCTCAACAATACTAACATAATTGGATCACATAACTATCCCTCAACATGCAACAAAGAGTCACTCCAAAGTCACTAATAGCGGAGAACGAATGAAGAGATTGTGGTAGGGTACGAAACCACCTCAAAGTTATTCTTTCCAATCAATCCGTTGGGCTATTCCTATAAGTGCCACAAACAGCCCTAGAGTTCGTACTACAATAACACCTTAAAGCACAAATCAATCAAAACCCTAATGTCACCTAGATACTCCAATGTCACCTCAAGTATCCGTGGGTATGATTATACGATATGCATCACACAATCTCAGATTCATCTATTCAACCAACACAAACGACCTCAAAGAGTGCCCCAAAGTTCTACCAGAGAATCACGACGAAAACGTGTGCCAACCTCTATGCATAGGTTCCCAATGTCACGAAACCCGCAAGTTGGTCACCTTAACATACATCAAGTGGCACGTGGTATCCCATTGTCCCCACAGATATCCACGACAAGACATACATCAAGTGTTCTCCAGTCTTTAAAGACTCAATCCAATAAGATTACTTCAAAGGGGAAGCTCGATTCATTACAAGAGAGAAGAGGGGGGAAGAAACATCATAGGATCCAAATATAATAGCAAAGCTCGCGATACATCAAGATCGTATCATCTCAAGAACATGAGAGAGAGACAGAGATCAAACACATAGCTACTGGTGCATACCCTCAGCCCCGAGGGAGAACTACTCCCTCCTAGTCATGGAGAGCATCGGGATGATGAAGATGGCCACCGGAGAAGGATTGCCCCCTCCGGCAGGGTGCCGGAATGGGTCTAGATTGGTTTTCGGTGGCTACAGAGGCTTCTGGCGGCGGAACTCCCGATCTATGTTGCGTTCTGGAAGTTTTAGGGTATATGGAGTTATATAGGCGGAAGAAGCACGTCAGGGGAGCCACGAGGGCCCCACGAGAAAGGGGGCGCGCCCCCACCCTCGTGAGCACCTCGTTCCTTCCTTGACGTGGGGTCCAAGTCCATCAGGTGTGTTTCCTTCAAAAAATAACTTCTCCAGTTGATTTCATTCCGTTTCGACTCCGTCTGATATTCTTTTTCTTCAAAACACTGAAATAGGCATAAAACAGCAAATCTGGGCTGGGCCTTCGGTTAATAGGTTAGTCCCAAAAATAATATAAAATTGGATAGTAAAGCCCAATATTGCCTAAAACAGTAGATAATACAGCATGGAGCAAACAAAAATTATAGATACATTGCATACGTATCAAGCATCCCCAAGCTTAATTCCTGCTTGTCCTCGAGTAGGTAACTGATAAAAAAAGATAATTTTTGATGTGGAATGCTAGTTGGCATAATTTCAATGTAATTCTTCTTACTTGTGATATGAATATTCAAATCCATAAGATTTAAGAAAAAGTTCATATTGACATAGAAATAATAATACTTCAAGCATACTGACTAAGCAATCATGTCTTCTCAAAATAACATGGCCAAAGAAAGTTATCCCTACAAAATCATATAGTCTGGCTATGCTCCATCTTCACCACACAAAATATTTAAATCATGCACAACCCGGATGACAAGCCAAGCAATTGTTTCATACTTTTGATGTTCTCAAACTTTTTCAATCTTCATGCAATACATGAGCGTGAGCCATGGACATAGCACTATAGGTGGAATAGAATGGTGGTTGTGGAGAAGACAAAAAGGGAGAAGATAGTCTCACATCAACTAGGCGTATCAACGGGCTATGGAGATGCCCATCAATAGATATCAATGTGAGTGAGTAGGGATTGCCATGCAACGGATGCACTAGAGCTATAAATGTATGAAAGCTCAACAAAAGAAACTAGTGGGCGTGCATCCAACTCGCTTGCTCACGAAGACCTAGGGCATTTTGAGGAAGCCCATCATTGGAATATACAAGCCAAGTTCTGTAATGAAAGATTCCCACTAGTATATGAAAGTGACAACATAGGAGACTCTCTATCATGAAGATCATGGTGCTACTTTGAAGCACAAGTGTGGTAAAAGGATAGTAGCATTGCCCCTTCTCACCTTTTCTCTCATTTTTTTATTTTTTTATTTGGGCCTTCTCTTTTTCTTTTTATGGCCTCTTTTCTCCCTTTTTTGGGCTTCTTTGGCCTCTTTTATTTATTTATTTTCGTTCGGAGTCTCATCCCGACTTATGGGGGAATCATAGTCTCCATCATCCTTTCCTCACTGGGACAATGCTCTAATAATGATGATCATCACACTTTTATTTACTTACAACTCAAGAATTACAACTCGATACTTAGAACAAGATATGACTCTATATGAATGCCTCCGGCGGTGTACCGGGATGTGCAATGACTCATGAGTGACATGTATGGAAGAATTATGAATGGTGGCTTTGCCACAAATACGATGTCAACTACATGATCATGCAAAGCAATATGACAATGATGAATGTGTCATGATGAACGGAATGGTGGAAAGTTGCATGGCAATATATATTGGAATGGCTATGGAAATGCCATAATAGGTAGGTATGGTGGCTGGTTTGAGGAAGGTGTATGGTGGGTTTATGGTACCGGCGAAAGTTGCGCGGTACTAGAGAGGCTAGCAATGGTGGAAGGGTGATAGTGCGTATAATCCATGGACTCAATATTAGTCATAAAGAACTCGCATACTTATTGCAAAAATCTATTAGTTATCGAAACAAAGTACTACGCGCATGCTCCTAGGGGGATAGATTGGTAGGAAAAGACCATCGCTCGTCCCTGACCGCCACTCATAAGGAAGGCAATCAATAAATAAATGATGCTCCGACTTCATCACATAACGGTTTACCATACGTGCATGCTACGGGAATCACAAACTTCAACACAAGTATCTCTCAAATTCACAACTACTCAACTAGCATGACTCTAATATCACCATCTCCATATCTCAAAACAATTATCAAGTATCAAACTTCTCATAGTATTCAACACACTCATAAGAGAATTTTATTATTCTTGAATACCTAGAATATTAGGAATTTAAGCAAATTACCATGCTATTTAAGACTCTCAAAATAATATAAGTGAAGCATGAGAGTTCATCTATTTCTTCAAAATAAAAATACCACCATGCTCTAAAAGATATAAGTGAAGCACTAGAGCAAACAACAAACTACTCCGAAAGATATAAGTGAAGATCAATGAGTAGTCAAATAATTATACAACTATGTGAAGACTCTCTAACAATTCATAATTTCAGATCTCAGTGTCCTATTCAAACATCAAGCAAAGCAAAATAAAATGACATTCTAAGAATAGCAAACATCATGTGAAGAAGCAAAAACTTAGGATCAACCGATAGTTGTTGAAGAAGAAAGGTGGGATGACAACCGGGGCATCCCCAAGCTTAGACGCTTGAGACTTCTTGAAATATTATCTTGGGGTGCCTTGGGCATCCCCAAGCTTGAGCTTTTTTCTCTCCTTAATTCCTCTCATATTACGGTCTCCCTAAATCTCAAAAGCTTCATCCACACAAAACTCAACAAGGACTCATGAGATAAGTTAGTATAAACTATTGCAAAAACCTTATCATACTCTACTGTAGCAAACCACTAAAATTATTATTAAACATTGCATACTAAATTCCTCTGCATATTTAATAGTCCTATCCTCAAATAGAATCATTAGAGAAGCAAACATATGCAAACAATGCAAACATAACAGCAATCTGCCTAAACAGGATAGTCTGTAAAGAATGCAGCAACATCCATACTTACCTAGAGCCAAAAATTATGAAATAAAATTCCCACTGTAGTAAATTTATCAGATATTAATATGCAAAAGGTTTCAACATTTTATCACATTCTTACTTTTCTAGGGAATTATTGCAACAGCGGTAAACTTTCTGTTTTCAAACAGCAACATGTATACTTGTAACATAGGCATAGTAAAGGCTATCAATGCCACTTTTATTGAAATAAAATATGAAAAACATTGTTCTAAATAACATAAAGAAAATCTAACAAAATAAATTGACGCTCCAAGCAAAACACATATCATGTGGCGAATAAAAATATAGCTCCAAGTAAAGTTACCGATGAACGAAGACGAAAGAGGGGATGCCTTCCGGGGCATCCCCCAGCTTAGGCCTTTGGTTGTCCTTGAATATTACATTGGGGTGCCATGGGAATCCCCAAGATTAGGCTCTTGACACTCCTTATTCCATAATCCATCGAATCCTTACCCAAAACTTGAAAACTTCACAACACAAAACTTAAAGTAGAAAACTCGTGAGCTCCATTAGTATAAGAAAATAAATCACCACTTCAAGGTGCTGTAATGAACTCATTCTTTGTTTATATTTGTGCTAAACCTACTGTATTCCAACTTCTCTATGGTTTATAAACTATTTTACTAGCCATAGATTCATCAAAATAATTAAACAACACATGAAAAACAGAATCTGTCAAAAACAGAACAGTCTGTAGTAATATGGATCAAAAATATACTTATGGAACACATAATATTCTCAAATAAATTTCTGGACCTGAGGAATTTATCTATTAAACAGTTGCAAAAAGAATTAACTAAATAGCACTGTTCAAATAAAAATGGCAGCAATTCTCGTGAGCGCTAAAGTTTCGGTTTTTGACAGCATGATCAACAAGACTTTCCCCAAGTCTTCCCAAAGGTTCTACTTGGCACAAACACTAATAAAACCACATATAATCAGAGGCTAGATGGATTATTTATTATTAAACAGGAACAAAAAGCAAGGAGCTAAAATAAAATTGGGTTGCCTCCCAACAAGCGCTATCGTTTAACGCCCCTAGCTAGGCATGATGATTTCAACGATGCTCACATAAAAGAAAAGAATTGTAACATAAAAAGAGCATCATGAAGAATATGACTAGCGCATTTAAGTCTAACATACTTCCTATGCATAGGGATTTTGTGAGCAAACAACTTATGGAAACAATAATCAATTAGCATAGGAGGGCAAAACAAGCATAACTTCAAAACTTTAAGCACATAGAGAGGAAACTTGATATTATTGCAATTCCTACAAGCATATATTCCTCCCTCATAATAATTTTCAGTAGCATCATGAATGAATTCAACAATATAACCAGCACCTAAAGCATTCTTTTCATGATCTACAAGCATAGAAAATTTACTACTCTCCACACAAGCAAAATTCTTCTCATGAATAATAGTGGGAGAAAACTCAACAAAATAACTATCATGTGATTGAAAATTAAGATTAAGATGACAAGTTTCATGGTTATCATTATTCTTTAAAGCATACATGTCATCACAATAATCATCATAGATAGGAGGCATGCTTTCATCATAGTAAATTTGCTCATCAAAGCTTGGGGGGCAAAAAATATCATCTTCATCAAACATAGCTTCCCCAAGCTTGTGGCTTTGCATATCATTAGCATCATAGATATTCAAGGAATTCATACTAACAACATTACAATCATGCTCATCATTCAAATATTTAGTACCAAACATTTTATAGATTTCTTCTTCTAGCACTTGAGCACAATTATCCTTTCCATCATACTCACGAAATATATTAAAAAGGTGAAGCGTATGAGACAAACTCAATTCCATTTTTTATAGTTTTCTTTTACAAACTAAACTAGTGATAAAACAAGAAACTAAAAGACTCGATTGCAAGATCTAAAGATATACCTTAAAGCATTCACCTCCCCGGCAACGGCACCAGAAAAGAGCTTGATGTCTACTACACAACCTTCTCCTTGTAGACGTTGTTGGGCCTCCAAGTGCAGAGGTTTGCAGGACAGTAGCAAATTTCCCTCAAGTGGATGACCTAAGGTTTATCAATCCGTAGGAGGCGTAGGATGAAGATGGTATCTCTCAAGCAACCCTGCAACCGAATAACAAAGAGTCTCTTGTGTCCCCAACACAACCAATACAATGGTAAATTGTATAGGTGCACTAGTTCGGCGAAGAGATGGTGATACAAGTGGTATATGGATAGTAGATAAAGGTATTTGTAATCTGAAAATATAAAAACAGCAAGGTAACTAATGATAAAAGTGAGCGTAAACGGTATTGCAATGTGTTGAAACAAGGCCTAAGGTTCATACTTTCGCTAGTGTAAGTTCCCTCAACAATACTAACATAATTGGATCACATAACTATCCCTCAACATGCAACAAAGAGTCACTCCAAAGTCACTAATAGCGGAGAACGAACGAACAGATTATGGTAGGGTACGAAACCACCTCAAAGTTATTCTTTCCAATCAATCCGTTGGGCTATTCCTATAAGTGCCACAAACAGCCCTAGAGTTCATACTGGAATAACACCTTAAGACACAAATCAATCAAAACCCTAATGTCACCTAGATACTCCAGTGTCACCTCAAGTATCCGTGGGTATGATTATATGATATCCATCCCACAATCTCAGATTCATCTATTCAACCAACACAAAGGACGTCAAAGAGTGCCCCAAAGTTCTACCGGAGAATCACAATGAAAACGTGTGCCAACCCCTATGCATAGGTTCCCAATGTCACGAAACCCGCAAGTTGGTCACCTTAACATACATCAAGTGGCACGTGGTATCCCATTGTCCCCACAGATATCCACGACAAGACATACATCAAGTGTTCTCAAGTCTTTAAAGACTCAATCCAATAAGATTACTTCAAAGGGGAAGCTCGATTCATTACAAGAGAGAAGAGGGGGGAAGAAACATCATAGGATCCAAATATAATAGCAAAGCTCGCGATACATCAAGATCGTATCATCTCAAGAACATGAGAGAGAGACAGAGATCAAACACATAGCTACTGGTGCATACCCTCAGCCCCGAGGGAGAACTACTCCCTCCTCGTCATGGAGAGCACCGGGATGATGAAGATGGCCACCGGATAAGGATTGCCCGCTCCGGCAGGGTGCCGGAATGGGTCTAGATTGGTTTTCGGTGGCTACGGAGGCTTATGGCAGCGGAACTCCCGATCTATGTTGCGTTCTGGAAGTTTTAGGGTATATGGAGTTATATAGGCGGAAGAAGCACGTCAGGGGAGCCACGAGGGCCCCACGAGACAGGGGACGCGCCCTAGGGGGCGTGCCCCCCACCCTCGTGAGCACCTCGTTCCTTCCTTGACATGGGGTCCAAGTCCATCAGGTGTGTTTCCTTCCAAAAATAACTTCTCCAGTTGATTTCATTCCGTTTCGACTCCGTCTGATATTCTTTTTCTTCAAAACACTGAAATAGGCATAAAACAGCAAATCTGGGTTGGGCCTCCGATTAATAGGTTAGTCCCAAAAATAATATAAAAGTGGATAGTAAAGCCCAATATTGCCTAAAACAGTAGATAATATAGCATGGAGGAATCAAAAATTATAGATACGTTGGAGATGTATCATTGTGATCCCCTATACTTGTGGGTTATCAAGTGGTAACGGTAGCAAAAGGTAACATCAGTAAAAGTAATGTTTTTGGTATTTTGTAGTGAAGATAGCAATAGCAACGAGAAAGTAAATAAGCGAAGAACAATATATGGAAAGCTCGTAGGCAATGGATCAGTGATGGAGAATTATGTCGATGCGGTTCATCATGTAACAGTCATAACCTAGGGTGACACAAAACTAGCTCCAGTTCATTGATATAATGTAGGCATGTATTCCGAATATAGTCATACGTGCTTATGGAAAAGAACTTGCATGGCATATTTTGTCCTACCCTCCCATGGCAGCGGGGTCCTTATGGAAACTAAGGGATATTAAGGCCTCCTTTTAATAGAGAACCGGAACAAAGCATTAACACATAGTGAATACATGAACTCCTCAAACTACGGTCATCACCGGTAAGTATCCCGATTATTGTCACTTCGGGGTTAACGGATCATAACACATAATAGGTGACTATAGACTTGCAAGATAGGATCAAGAACACTCATACATTAATGAAAACATAATAGGTTCAGATCTGAAATCATGGCACTCGGGCCCTAGTGACAAGCATTAAGCATAGCAATGTCATAGCAACATCAATCTCAGAACATAGTGGACACTAGGGATCAAACCCTAACAAAACTAAATCGGTTACATGATAGAGCCCATCCAACCCATCACCGTCCAGCAAGCCTACGATGGAATTACTCATGCACGGCGGTGAGCATCATGAAATTGGTGATGGAGGATGGTTGATGATGATGATGATGGCGATGGATTCCCCTCTCCGGAGCCCCGAACGGACTCCAGATCAGCCCTCCCGAGAGGTTTTAGGGCTTGGCGGCGGCTCCGTATCATAAAACGTGATGATTTCTTCTCTCTGATTTTTTTCTCCCCGAAACACAATATATGGAGTTGGAGTTGGAGTCGGAGAGGCAACAGGGAGCCCACGAGGTAGGGGGCGCGCCCTAGGGGGGCAGGCGCGCCCCCCACCCACGTGGAGAGGTGGTGGGCCCCCTGGCCTTCATATTTTGCAGGTATTTTTTGTTGGAAATATGCCCTAGAGGCAATAATAAATTGGTTATTATTATATTTCCTTGTTCATGATAATCGTTTATTATCCATGCTAGAATTGTATTGATAGGAAACTCAGATACATGTGTGGATACATAGACACCACCATGTCCCTAGTAAGCCTCTAGTTGACTAGCTCGTTGATCAATAGATGGTTACGGTTTCCTGACCATGGACATTGGATGTCGTTGATAACGGGATCACATAATTAGGAGAATGATGTGATGGACAAGACCCAATCCTAAGCCTAGCACAAGATCATGTAGTTCGTATGCTAAAGTTTTTCTAATGTCAAGTATCATTTCCTTAGACCATGAGATCGTGCAACTCCCGGATACCCTAGGAGTGCTTTGGGTGTGCCAAACGTCACAATGTAACTGGGTGGCTATAAAGGTACACTACAGGTATCTCCGAAAGTGTTTGTTGGGTTGGCACGAATCGAGACTGGGATTTGTCACTCCGTGTAAACAGAGAGGTATCTCTGGGCCCACTCGGTAGGACATCATCATAATGTGCACAATGTGATCAAGGAGTTGATCACGGGATGATGTGTTACGGAACGAGTAAAGAGACTTGCCGGTAACGAGATTGAACAAGGTATCGGGATACCAACGATCGAATCTCGGGCAAGTATCGTACCGATAAACAAAGGGAATTGTATACGGGATTAAGTCCTTGACATCGTGGTTCATCCGATGAGATCATCATGGAGCATGTGGGAGCCAGCATGGGTATCCAGATCCCGCTGTTGGTTATTGACCGGAGAGTTGTCTCGGCCATGTCTGCATGACTCCCGAACCCGTAGGGTCTACACACTTAAGGTTCGATGACGCTAGGGTTATAGGGAAAGTATATACATGGTTACCGAATGTTGTTCGGAGTCCCGGATGATATCCAGGACATCACGAGGAGTTCCGGAATGATCCGGAGGTAAAGATTTATATATGGGAAGTCCTATTTTGGTCACCGGAAAGGTTTCGGTTGCTATCGGTAATGTACCGGGACCACCGGGAGGGTCCCGGGGGTCCACCAAGTGGGGCCACCGGCCCCAGAGGGCAGCATGGGCCAAGTGTGGGAGGGGACTAGCCCCAGATGGGCTGGTGCGCCCCCCTCCCCCCACAAGGGCCCAAGGCGCCTAGGGTTTAGGGACGGGGCGCCTCCACCTTACTTGGGGGGCAAGTCTCCGCCTCTTCCCCCCCTTGGCCGCCGCCCAGATGGGCTTTGGGGCTGCCGCACCCCTTGGGGTGGGAACCCTAGAGGGGGCGCAGCCCCCTCCCTCTCCCCTATATATAGTTGAGGTCTTTGGGTCTGCCAACATATGAGTTTTGACCTCTCCCTGGCGCAGCCCTACCTCTCTCTCCCTCCTCGTCTCTTGCGGTGCTTGGCGAAGCCCTGCTGAAGTACCACGCTCCTCCACCACCACCACGTCATCGTGCTGCTGCTGGACGGAGTCTTCCTCAACCTCTCCTTCTCCCCTTGCTGGATCTAGGCGTAGGAGACGTCACCGGGCTGTACGTGTGTTGAACGCGGAGGTGCCGTCCGTTCGGCACTAGGATCATCAGTGATTTGGATCACGACGAGTACGACTCCATCAACCCCGTTCACTTGAACGCTTCCGCTTAGCGATCTAGAAGGGTATGTAGATGCACTCTCCTTCCCCTCGTTGCTAGATTACTCCACAGATTGATCTTGGTGATGCGTAGAAAATTTTGAATTTCTGCTACGTTCCCCAACAGTGGCATCATGAGCTAGGTCTATGCGTAGTTACTATGCACGGGTAGAACACAAAGTAGTTGTGGGCGTCGATATTGTCAATTTGCTTGCCGTTACTAGTCTTATCTTGATTCGGCGACATCGTGGGATGAAGCGACCCGGACCAACATTACACGTACTCTTACGTGAGACTGGTTCCACCGACTGACATGCACTAGTTGCATAAGGTGGCTAGCGGGTGTCTGTCTCTCCCACTTTAGTCGGATCGGATTCGATGAAAAGGGTCCTTATGAAGGGTAAATAGAAATTGGCATATCACGTTGTGGTTTTTGCGTAGGTAAGAAACGTTCTTGCTAGAAACCTATAGCAGCCACATAAAAACTTGCAACAACAATTAGAGGACGTCTAACTTGTTTTTGCAGCAAGTGTTTTGTGATGTGATATGGCCAAAGGATGTGATGAATGATATATGTGATGTATGAGATGATCATGTTCTTGTAATAGGAATCACAACTTGCATGTCGATGAGTATGACAACCGGCAGGAGCCATAGGAGTTGTCTTAATTTATTTATGACCTGCATGTCAATATAAACGTCATGTAATTACTTTACTTTATTGCTAACCGTTAGCTGTAGTAGTATAAGTAATAGTTGGCGAGACAACTTCACGAAGACACAATGATGGAGATCATGATGATGGAGATCATGGTGTCATGCCGGTGACAACGATGATCATGGAGCCCCGAAGATGGAGATCAAAAGGAGCAAAATGATATTGGCCATATCATGTCACTTTTTGATTGCATGTGATGTTTATCATGTTTTACATCTTATTTGCTTAGAACGACGGTAGCTTAAATAAGATGATCCCTCACTAAAATTTCAAGAAAGGTGTTCCCCCTAACTATGCACCGTTGTGAAGGTTCGTTGTTTCTAAGCACCACGTGATGATCGGGTGTGATAGATTCTAACGTTCGAATACAACAGGTGTTGACGAGCCTAGCATGTACAGACATGGCCTCGGGACACATGTGAAACACTTAGGTTGACTTGACGAGCCTAGCATGTACAGACATGGCCTCGGAACACGGAAGACCGAAAGGTCGAACATGAGTCATATAGAAGATACGATCAACATGAAGATGTTCACCGATGATGACTAGTCCGTCTCACGTGATGATCGGACACGGCCTAGTTGACTCGGATCATGTAATCACTTAGATGACTAGAGGGATGTCTATCTGAGTGGGAGTTCATAAGATGAACTTAATTATCCTGAACATAGTCAAAAGGTCTTCGCAAATTATGTCGTGGCTCGCGCTTCAGTTCTACTGTTTTAGATATGTTCCTGGAGAAAATTTAGTTGAAAGTTGATAGTAGCAATTATGCGGACTAGGTCCATAAACTGAGGATTGTCCTCATTGCATCATAGAAGGCTTATGTCCTTTATGCACCGCTCAGTGTGCTGAACCTCGAACGTCGTCTGTGGATGTTGCGAACATCCGACATACACATTTTGATAACTACGTGATAGTTTAGTTAAACGATTTAGAGTTGAGGCACCGAAGACGTTTTGAAACATCGCGAAACATATGAGATGTTTTGAGGGCTGAAATTGGGATTTCAGGCTCGTGCCCACGTTAAGAGGTATAAGACCTCCGACGATTTTCTTAGCCTGCAAACTAAGGGAGAAAAGCTCAATTGTTGAGCTTGTGCTCAGATTGTCTGAGTACAACAATCATTTGAGTTGAGTGGGGGTTGATATTCCAGATGAGAAAGTTATGTTTCTCCGAAGTCATTACCACCAAGCTGCTAGAGCTTCGTGATGAACTATAATATATCAGGGACATATATGATGATCCTTGAGATATTCGCGATGTTTGACACCACAAAAGTAGAAATCAAGAAGGAGCATCAATTGTTGATGGTTGGTGAAACCACTAATTTCAAGAAGGGCAAGGGCAAAAAAAGGGATACTTCATGAAATGGCAAATCAGCTGCTGCTCTAGTGAAGAAACCCAAGGTTGAACCCAAACCCGAGACTAAGTGCTTCTGTAATAAGGGGAACAGCCACTGGAGCAGAATTACCCTAGATACTTGGTAGATGAGAAGGCTGGCAAGGTTGATAGAAGTATATTGGATATACATTGTGTTAATGTGTACTTTACTAGCACTCCTAGTAGCACCATGGTATTAGATACCAGTTCGGTTGCTAAGTGTTAGTAAACTCGAAATAAAAGGTTGCGGAGTAAACGGGGACTAGCTAAACGTGAGCTGGCGATATGTGTTGGAAGTTTTTCCAAGCTTGATGTGATCAAGCATCGCACGCTCCCTCTACCATCGAGATTGGTGTTTGCGTTGAGCATAGACATGATTGGATTATGTCTATTGCAATACGGTTATTCATTTAAGGAGAATAATGGTTACTCTGTTTATTTGAATAATACCTTCAATGGTCTTGCACCTAAAATGAATGGTTTATTGAATCTCGATCGTAGTGATACACATGTTCATGCCAAAAGATATAAGATAGTAATGATAGTACCACCTACTTGTGGCACTGCCACATAAGTCATATCAGTATAAAACGCATGAAGAAGCTCCATGTTGATGGATCTTTGGGCTCACTTGTTTTGAAAAGTTTGGGACATGAGAACCATGTCTATTGGTGTATATGCATGAGGAAACTCCATGCAAATGGACCGTTTGGACTCACTTGATTTTGAATCACTTGAGACATGCAAATCATACCACATGGGCAAGATGACTGAAAGCCTCGTTTTCAGTAAATGGAACTACAAAGCAACTTGTTGGAAGTAATACATTTTGATGTGTGCAGTCCAATGAGTGCTGAGGCGTGTAGTGGATATCGTTATGTTCTTACTTCACAGATGATTTGAGTGGATGTTGAGTATATTTACTTGATGAATCACGAGTCTGAATTATTGAAAGGTTCAAGTAATTTCAGGGTGAAGTTGAAAGATCGTCGTGACAAGAGGATAAAATATCTATGATATGATCATAGAGATGAATATCTGAATTACGAGTTTGGCACAGAATTAAGACATTGTGGAAATTGTTTCACAACTAATACAGCCTGAAACACCATAGTATGATGGTGTGTCCGAACATCATAACTGCACCCTATTGGATATGATGCATACCATGATGTCTCTTATCGAATTACCACGACAGTTTATGGGTTAGGCATTAGAGACAACCACGTTCACTTTAAATAGGGCACCACGTAATTCCGATGATATGACACTGTATGAACTATGGTTTAGAGAAACCTAAGCTATCATTTCTTAAAAGTTTGGGGCTGCGACGCTTATGTGAAAAAGTTTCAGGTCGATAAGCTCGAACCCAAAGCAGATAAATGCATCTTCATAGGACACCCAAAACAGTTGGGTATACCTCCTGTCTCAGATCCGAAAGCAATAAGGGATTGTTTCTAGAATCGGGTCCTTTCTCGAGGAAAAGTTTCTCTCGAAAGAATTGAGTGGGAGGATGGTGGAGACTTGATGAGGTTATTGAACCGTCTCTTCAACTAGTGTGTGGCAGGGCATAGGGACTTGTTCCTGTGGCACCTACACCAATTGAAGTGGAAGCTTATGATAGTGATCATGAAACTTCAGATCAAGTCACTACCAAACCTCGTGGGATGACAAGGATGCGTACTACTTCAGAGTGGTACGTAATCCTGTCTTGGAAGTCATGTTGCTAGACAACAATGAACCTACGAGCTATGGAGAAGCGATGGTGGGCCTGGATTCCAAAATGGCTCGAGGCCATATAATCCGAGAGAGGATTCATATATGAAAACAAAGTGTAGACTTTGGAAGAACTACTTGATGGTCGTAAGGCTGTTAGGTACATATGGATTTTTAAAAGGAAGACGGACAATGATGGTAAGTATCACCATTAAGAAAGCTCGACTTGTCGTTAAGATGTTTTTTCCGACAAGTTCAAGGAGTTGACTACGATGAGAATTTCTCACCCGTAGCGATGCTTAAGTCCGTCGGAATCATGTTAGCATTAGCTGTATTTTTCGATTATGAAATCTTACAAATGGATGTCAAAACAAGTTTTCTTACCAAGTTTTCGTAAGAAAAGTTGTATGTGATACAATAGAAGGTTTTGTCAATCCTGAAAGATGCTAACAAGTATGCAAAGCTCCAGCAATCCTTCTAAGGACTGGAGTAAGCATCTCGGAGTTGGAATGTATGCTTTGATGAGATGATCAAAGATTTTGGGTGTATGCAAAGTTTATGAGAAACTTGTATTTCCAAAGAAGTGAGTGGGAGCACTATAGAATTTCTGATGAATATATGTTGTTGACATATTGTTGATCAGAAATGACGTAGAATTTCTGGAAAGCATATAGGGTTATTTGGAAAGTGTTTTTCAATGGAAAGCCTGGATTAAGCTACTTGAACATTGAGCATCAAGGTCTATAAGGATAGATCAAAACGCTTAATGGTACTTTCAAATGAGCACATACCTTGACATGATCTTGAAGGTGTTCAAGATGGATCAGTCAAAGAAGGAGTTCTTGCCTGAGTTGTAAGGTATGAAGTTAAGACTTAAAGCACGGCCACGGCAGAAGAAAGAGGAAGGACGAAGGTCGTCCCCTATGCTTTTGTCATAGGCTCTATACGGTGTGCCATGCTGAGTACCGCACCTGATATGTGCCTTGCCACATATCTGGCAAGAGGGTACAAAGGTAATCTAGGAGTAGATCACCAGATAGCGGTCTAAATTATCCTTAGAGGAATAAGGATATGTTTCTCGGTTATGGAGGTGATAAAGAGTTCGACGTAAAGAGTTACGTCGATGCAAGCTTAACACCTATCCGGATAGCTCTGAGTAGAGATACCGGATACGTATAATGGAGCAACAATTTAGAATAGCTCCAAGTAGAACAGTTATTTGAAATGGCTCCAAATGTAGCATAGTAGTTGCATCTACAAGATGACATAGAAATTTGCAAAGTACATACGGATCTGAATGTTGCAGAACCGTTGACTGAAACCTCTCTCACAAGCATAACATGATCAAACCTAGAACTCTTTGGGTGTTAGTCACATGGGGATGTGACCTTGAATGTTAATCACATATCGATGTGAACTGGATTATTGACTCTAGTGCAAGTGGGAGACTGTTGGAAATATGCCCTAGAGGCAATAATAAATTGGTTATTATTATATTTCCTTGTTCATGATAATCGTTTATTATCCATGCTAGAATTGTATTGATAGGAAACTCAGATACATGTGTGGATACATAGACAACACCATGTCCCTAGTAAGCCTCTAGTTGACTAGCTCGTTAATCAATAGATGGTTACGGTTTCTTGACCATGGACATTGGATGTCGTTGATAACGGGATCACATCATTAGGAGAATGATGTGATGGACAAGACCCAATCCTAAGCCTAGCACAAGATCATGTAGTTCGTATGCTAAAGTTTTTATGTCAAGTATCATTTCCTTAGACCATGAGATCGTGCAACTCCCGGATACCGTAGGAGTGCTTTGGGTGTGCCAAACGTCACAATGTAACTGGGTGGCTATAAAGGTACACTGCAGGTATCTCCGAAAGTGTTTGTTGGGTTGGCATGAATCGAGACTGGGATTTGTCACTCCGTGTAAACAGAGAGGTATCTCTGGGCCCACTCGGTAGGACATCATCATAATGTGCACAATGTGATCAAGGAGTTGATCACGAGATGATGTGTTACGGAACGAGTAAAGAGACTTGCCGGTAACGAGATTGAACAAGGTATCGGGATACCGACGATCAAATCTCGGGCAAGTATCGTACCGATAGACAAAGGGAATTGTATACGGGATTGATTAAGTCCTTGACATCATGGTTCATCCAATGAGATCATCATGGAGCATGTGGGAGCCAGCATGGGTATCCAGATCCCGCTGTTGGTTATTGACCGGAGAGTTGTCTCGGCCATGTCTGCATGACTCCCGAACCCGTAGGGTCTACACACTTAAGGTTCGATGACGCTAGGGTTATAGGGAAAGTATATATGTGGTTACCGAATGTTGTTCGGAGTCCCGGATGATATCCAGGACATCACGAGGAGTTCCGGAATGGTCCGGAGGTAAAGATTTATATATGGGAAGTCCTGTTTTCGTCACCGGAAAGGTTTCGGTTGCTATCGGTAATGTACCGGGACCACCGGGAGGGTCCCGGGGGTCCACCAAGTGGGGCCACCGGCCCCAGAGGGTAGCATGGGCCAAGTGTGGGAGGGGACCAGCCCCAGATGGGCTGGTGCGCCCCCCACAAGGTCCCAAGGCGCCTAGGGTTTAGGGAGGGGGCGCCTCCACCTTACTTGGGGGGAAGTCTCCCCCTCTTCCCTCCCCCCCTTGGCCGCCGCCCAGATGGGCTTTGGGGCTGCCGCACCCCTTGGGGTGGGAACCCTAGAGGGGGCGTAGCCCCCTCCCTCTCCCCTATATATAGTTGAGGTCTTTGGGGCTGCCAACATATGAGTTTTGACCTCTCCCTGGTGCAGCCCTACCTCTCTCCCTCCTCATCTCTTGCGGTGCTTGGCGAAGCCCTGCTGGAGTACCACGCTCCTCCACCACCACCACGCCGTCGTGCTACTACTGGACGGAGTCTTCCTCAACCTCTCCTTCTCCCCTTGCTGGATCAAGGCGTAGGAGACATCACCGGGCTGTACGTGTGTTGAACGCGAAGGTGTCGTCTTTTCAGCACTAGGATCATCGGTGATTTGGATCACGACGAGTACGACTCCATCAACCCCGTTCACTTGAATGCTTCCGCTTAGTGATCTACAAGGGTATGTAGATGCACTCTCCTTCCCCTCATTGCTAGATTACTCCATAGATTGATCTTGGTGATGCATAGAAAATTTTGAATTTCTTCTACGTTCCCCAACATTTTTCATATTTTCTGAAAAGTTGCTCCGTGAAGTTTCAGGTCATTCCGAGAACGTTTGTTTCTGCACATAAATAAAACCACGGCAATTCTTCTGAAAACAGCGTCAGTCCGGGTTAGTTCCATTCAAATCATGCAAGTTAGAGTCCAAAACAATGGCAAAACTATTTGGAAAAGTAGATACGTTGGAGACGTATCAACTCCCCCAAGGTTAAACCTTTGCTTGTCCTCAAGCAATTCAGTTGACAAACAACTTTTCTCATCTCAGCCAGTTGATCTACAAGGGGAGCCAAAGAATAATCTCAAGTATTAGCAGCTGAGTTGTCAATTCAACCATACCTGGAAACTTAATATCTGCAGCAAAGTGTTTAGTAGCAAAGTAATATGATAGTAGTGGTAACGGTAGAAAAAGGTAGCAGCAGTAAAAGTAATGTTTTTGGTATTTTGTAGTGATGATAGCAATAGCAACGGGAAAGTAAATAAGCGAAGAACAATATATGGAAAGCTCCTAGGCAATGGATCAGTGATGGAGAATTATGCCAGATGCGGTTCATCATGTAACAGTCATAACCTAGGGTGACACAGAACTAGCTCCAGTTCATTGATATAATGTAGTCATGTATTCCGAATATAGTCATACGTGCTTATGGAAAAGAACTTGCATGACATCTTTTGTTCTACCCTCCCGTGGCAGCGGGGTCCTTACAGAAACTAAGGGATATTAAGGCCTCTTTTTAATAGAGAACCGGAACAAAGCATTAACACATAGTGAATACATGAACTCCTCAAACTACGGTCATCATCGGTAAGTATCCCGATTATTGTCACTTCGGGGTTAACGGATCATAACACATAATAGGTGACTATAGACTTGCAAGATAGGATCAAGAACACTCATATATTGACGAAAACATAATAGGTTCAGATCTGAAATCATGGCACTCGGGCCCTAGTGACAAGCATTAAGCATAGCAAAGTCATAGCAATATCAATCTCAGAACATAGTGGACACTAGGGATCAAACCCTAACGAAACTAACTCGATTACATGATAGATCCCATCCAACCCATCACCGTCTAGCAAGCCTATAATGGAATTACTCACACACGGTGGTGAGCATCATGAAATTGGTGATGGAGGATGGTTGATGATGACGATGGCGACGGATTCCCCTCCCTGGATCCCCGAATGGACTCCAGATCAGCCCTCCCGAGAGGTTTTAGGGCTTGGCAGCGGCTCCATATCGTAAAACACGATGATTGCTTCTCTCTGATTTTTTCTCCCCGAAACACAATATATGGAGTTGGAGTTGGAGTCGGAGAGGCAATAGGGGGCCCACGAGGTAGGGGGCGCGCCCTAGGGGGGCAGGCGCGCCCCCCACCCTCGTGGAGAGGTGGTGGGCCCCCTGGCCTTCATCTTTTGCAGGTATTTTTCATATTTTTTGAAAAGTGGCTCCGTGAAGTTTCAGGTCATTCCGAGAACATTTGTTTCTGCACATAAATAACACCATGGTAATTATGCTGAAAACAGCGTCAGTCCGGGTTAGTTCCATTCAAATCATGCAAGTTAGAGTCCAAAACAAGGGCAAAAGTGTTTGGAAAAGTAGATACGTTGGAGACGTATCATGCCCATAACAGATTGATGAGGCACTATTTCGTGGAGAATCCCACATACCCAGAGTCTTACTTTCGTCGCCGGTTTAGGATGAGCACCGAGTTGTTCAGGCGCATTGCAGAGAAACTGGCTAGCAATGACCGAGTTTTTCCGCAAAGGAGGAATGCCACCGGAGAGCTCGGGCATAGCACCTTTCAGAAGGTGACAGCCGATTTGCGTATGTTGGCATACGGTATCCCGGCTGATCTAGTTGATGATCACTTGGCTATGGGTGAGAGCCAAGCCATCATATGTGTCAAGCGCTTCGCAGCACTAGTAGAAAAAGGTCCATTTGTCCCAGTTCATAAGGCCCATCTGTCCCAGTTGGGGAACCGGGACTAAAGTGTCGTTACTAATGCCCTAGGACTTTAGTCCCGGTTCTTATACGAACCGGGACAGATGGGCCTCAACGTGGCCGCTCCGGCGAGCCCGGGCAGGAGTGTGTAACATCCCAAATTTTCAATTTGGAATGTTATACACTAGATCATCATTGCATATCATATTTTATTGCATTTTGGTTGATCCTAGAAAATTCTACGCAACTCAAGGACCCTCGAAGAGAGTTGGGGATTTCGTTATTTTCATATTTGAGTTTTTCTCAAATTTTGAAAATAGGATCATTTGATTTTATTTATTTTATCTTCAATTATTTCTATTATAAAAATATGAGAGAGGGAATAAAATGGCTTTCCCAAAAATAAAGAAAATATTGAGGATTTAATAAAAAATCAAATAAGATTTTATTTTGCTTTTATTTGCTATTTTATTTGATTTAGGAAAAATGCGCGTATTTCATAATTGCATTTAGGCCCCAAATAAATGTTCATCCTGTGCGGCTATTTCGGGATTTTTGGACTCCGTTTAGTATTCCTTTTGTTTTTTCCGAGCGTAATTATTTAAAAAAAAGAGTCTGAACCGACCTTGGGCCGTAACCGGCCAGGACTCCGCCTGGCCGGGCCTTTAAATAGTGTCGCCCGAGGCCCGAGCCAGCCCAAGCCGCCGCCCGCCGCCGCCGCCGCCGGAGGTAGATCTCGCGGCCGGTTTTTTTTAGAAAACCGATCGGTTTTCCGTTGGTTTGTTCGGTTTTTTTAGTTTCGTTTTTTTAAATAGATCGGTTTTCCGGTTTATTTAATTAGCGAGCGTTCACTCGTTCGTTCGTTTTAACGAACGCGTTCATCATTTAGGGCCAGATAACGAACGTTCGTTCGTTAATCTGTTCGTCGTTTTTCTTTTTCTCGGATTAAATCCGCGATTTTTCTGATCGCGATTCCTGATCTGTTTTTCATTCTAGTATAGCTTTTCGCTCGTTTATCGGAATCAGGCGATTCAAGCGCCTGGAGTTTCGTCTCGAACCCTCTTTCCATTTAACCAACTCAACCAAGTTTTTGCCACTGTAAAAATTGCCCTAGATCCAGACTAGTAAACGAAGCTTGTTTTTTTTTTGCCGTTTGTTTTTCGTTGCTTCGTTCGATTTGATTCTTTTTGCCAACAGGAGTTCTTAAGTTGAACTTTCTGGATTGCTCTCTTATTTTAGTTTTACCTGTGCATTAGTTGAGTACTTATTGTATGCTTGCTTGTTTGCAATAGAGTACCCGGAGTGCGCCGCTTGCTACTTCGAATCGGTAGGTTTTGCGGATCATCAGCAAGGCAAGTAACACTTTGATCATACTTCCAATTGCCCAGTTTTATTGCATTCGATCAATCCTCACACATTGCATCATTAGGATCTAATTAAATGGTGGGTTGGGAAGTAGTCGAGGTAGTACCTATTACCTGTTATTATCAAACCTTTCGGAGTTATTTCTACGTTTGCTTATTATGCCATACTATGCTAGTAGACGTGGATTGGGTGAGTAAAATCCATGACAGATGTGAGATTGTTAAATTAAAAGGTTTATCTAAGGTGGCAACTTAAATACACATCTGGGTGGATTGAGGCAACTGGGTATTCCAGCGATTGCCTGTTTTTCTTTTGGACCGCCACCCAGGCTCAAAGGGAGCATGAGATTATTCATGCTAGAAACTTCCGTGTGCAGCCACAAGCTACTATGGGCTCTAGCATAGTTGACTAAGTTGTGCGACCTCTTACAGTGGTAGACTAGCAGATGTAGGGGAAAGTAGGTGTAACGGTCTACCCGATCGTAAGGTGCTAGCGCTTTTGAAAGACTATGTCTCGGTCATCCGTTTCTCCAACACCATGTAGTGCGAGAAATCAAACAGAGGTGATCGAGTCTTGTGGGGAAAAGTGCGCAAACCTCTGCAGAGTGTATAAACTAATCATGGTTAGCCGTGTCCCCGGTTATGGACATCTTGAGTATCTAGTATCTGGATTATCATGTGAATCTCATCATGTTACTCTAAAATTAATTTTGTTGGGTTTGTTTAATGATGATGCTTAATTGGGATTGAGAATGCTGTCAACCATTCTCAATGTTTAACAACTACCATGATAGTTAAATAAAATTTATTCCTTTGAACTAGGAAAAAATTGGCTTTATGCAAAACTGTAACCATAGAGCTTTCCACCAGCCAAATATGCATATAGTATAGTCTATTTCATTTGATTGCTTTCTATGTGTTACATTGCCAGCATATTCCATGTGCTGACCCGTTTCGGGCTGCAACGTTAATGTTGCAGACTTTGCAGACGACGATTAAGGTGCTTTTAGGTCGTGGTTCTATACTCAGTGATGTCGTTGGAGTTGATGGACTCACTTATCTTCCAAGCCTTCCGATGTTATCGTTATTAGATGGCCTTAAGCCATATTTATTGTAATAAGTTCTCTTTTGAGACTCTCGATGTAATAAGTGTGTGATTGCTACTCTGTTATAAATCCTTCAAGTACTGTGTGGTGTCAGCATTACTGATCTAGGGACGACACCTGAGCACAGAGATTGGACCGTTTGAGGTCTGGTCGCTACAAGATGGTATCAGAGCACATGTTGACTGTAGACATGACCACTAAGCTAAAAGACCTAGATCACTACTCTCTCTTCTCTTTCTGACTCCTCATCTTTTCTACTCTTTTAGGATGGCGGATGCAAGGAACAAGTTCACGGCACCGGATGAAGATACACCCTTTGGACGTCACTTGAAGGAAGTCACTAGATATCTGAACATAGGAGTACCAAGCTTCACCGGAACCTACAACGCCACTCTACCTGAAGAAGAGCGCTGGATGATTCAAGTTCAAGTTCCAGGAAGGACGTTCATGCCAGTCACCGAGCCCATAGAGTTTTCTTTTGATGCACCAACTAGGAATCTAGGAAAGAGCATGGCAGCCCACATCACCATGGGACGCATTGGAGAAGTTTACCGCAATGATCTCAAGGATACTATCTACCAGATTTGTGGGCGCCAAGACGAGCACTGGGAGATGATCAGCACCAGTAAGGATAAATCAGTTGCAGCTTTTATCCAGGAGTTAAACCAACACATTCGACGTCAGGAGAACCAGATGTGCACCGACATGATAGGTCTGAAGAAGGAGAGGACAAGAATCGAGGAACTGGAGGAAGAACTCAAGGCTACACGTGAAGATTATGAAGAGGAAATTGAAGTATTAGTGGAGAAGAATGATGATCTGATCAAGAAGATTGGAATATTCATGGGAGGCCCTACACCAGTAGAAGAAGACAAAGAACCCAAGGAAATTCGCCCAGAAGACTACATCATCATCGATGACACCAACTCGGATCCAGATGATAGCGATGATGACTATGTGGATGAAGCTGGAGCTGATATCATGGAGTCTGCAACCGAAGAATATTTTTAGTAGACCACCCCATCAGTAGTAGTAGTCCACCATGTAAATATAGTAGTCCGAGCACTTTTGCGATAGTTAGATCGACTGTATGCCCTTGTTTGATTGATTGAATGAAGTGAATTGTTTGCTTTTGCCTGATGTGCATATGGGTAGTGCTTTCTCATTAGACCCCCTCTATTCTTAAATCTCATCTTTTCTAAACCCTCAGATGCCTCCGAGACGTGACCCGGATTTACCTTCCCACCGGAGCTCACTCAGTTGATCCAGCAGCAGAACACATTGATGCAGTTGCTAGTCCAGAATCAGAATCAGGGGAACAACAACAACAACCCACCACCACCACCTGTTGATCACTTAGCCCGTTTTCTTAGGCTGAATCCGCCGGTGTTCTCCAGTAGCACTGAGCCGATAGTAGCAGATGATTGGCTCCGCAATACAGCAAGGGAGTTGACCACAACAAGATGCACAGATGCGAAAAAGGTGAAGTCTGCCGCACATCAGCTTGAAGGACCCGCAACATCATGGTGGGAGAATTTCACAGCCACTTTCCCTGTGGTCACTGTCACGTGGGACCAGTTTCAGCAGGCTTTCCGTACTGCCCATGTTTCAGCAGGAGCTATGGCCATGAAGAAGCGTGAGTTTCGCAACTTGCACCAAGGAGGACGTTCAGTTGGCCAGTATGTGGAGGACTTTAGTAAGCTAGCACATTATGCCCCAGATGACGTAGCTACGGATGCAGCTAAGCAGGAGAAGTTTCTGGAAGGACTGAATGATGAGTTGAGCATGCAGTTGATGGTAGCAACCTTCAACAACTACCAGGAGTTGGTAGATCGTGCTCTCATGATTGAAGGGAAGCAGCAGCAGATTGAGAATCGCAAGAGGAAGTATGGACAAGGGAAGTACAATTCGGGAGCTCAGCAGAAGCCATGTTTTACCCCTAGACCGGGAGGACATTTTCAGCATACCCATGGATGAGGTAGCTCACACAATCACAATGGAACCAAGAATGGTAATGGGAATGGAGGAAGCAACGGCCAGAACCGCACCAACCCATCGACCCCAGCCAAGAGAGACCTGAGCCAAGTCACTTGTTTTAAGTTCCAGAAGACCGCACATTATGCCAATGAATGTCCTCAATCCCAGAATGGAAATGGCAATGTAAGCTCTGGGAAGAAGCCGAACCCTTTCAACAGGGGACAGGTGAACCACGTTAACGTGGAGGAGGTTGAAGAGCAGCCGGATGCAGTAATCGGTAAGTTTTTGGTTAAGTCATTTACTGCACTCGTTCTTTTTGATACTGGTGCATCGCATTCATACATATCAAGGGGATTTGTGGATAAGTATAATCTGCCCACCAAAGTTCTTAGAACACCTATGTTAGTAAGCTCACCAGGAGCGGAGTATATGGCCAGCCAAGGATGTTTTCAAGTGCCATTGAGTATAGGTAGGCATGTGTTTCCCTCGGATTTGATCATTTTGGAATCACAAGGATTGGATGTAATTCTGGGTATGGATTGGCTGTCGATGTATGGAGGAAACATCGATTGCGTCAGTAAGTCGATCTTGCTTACCACCACAGAAGGGAGAAGGATCAAGTATGTATCTAGGCATGTGCCAAAAAGGACTCAAGTAAATTGTTTAACAGGAGTTGTGCAAGAGGAAGTACCAGTGGTGAAAGATTTCCCTGATGCATTTCCAGAGGAGTTGTCAGGCATGCCACCGGATAGAGATATTGAGTTTTTGATTGAGCTTTTGGCAGGCACATGGCCAATATCTAAGCGACCATATAGGATGACCGCAAAGGATTTGGTGGAGATTAAGAAGCAGATTAAGGAGTTACTGGATAAAGGATATATTCGGCCAAGTTCTTCACCTTGGGGATCGCCAGTAATTTCAGTGGAGAAGAAGGATGGATCGTTAAGGATGGTTGTTGATTATAGAGGATTGAATGAAGTAACCATCAAGAACAAGTACCCACTACCGATGATCAATGATCTGTTTGATCGATTGCAAGGAGCTAAGGTATTTTTCAAGATCGATCTGCGATCAGGGTACCATCAGTTTAAGATTCGAGAACAGGATATACCTAAGACGGCTTTTACCACCAGGTATGGGCTGTACGAGTATACCGTTATGTCATTTGGTCTAACTAACGCACCTGCATATTTTATGAAAGATGATGAACAAAGTGTTTATGGAGTTTTTGGATAAGTTCGTCGTAGTGTTCATTGATGATATCTTGGTTTACTCGAAGAATGAAGAGGAGCATAAGGAGCATTTGCGTTTGGTACTTGGTAAGCTCACAGAACATCAGTTATATGCCAAGTTTAGCAAATGTGAGTTTTGGTTGAAGGAAGTTGGATTTCTCAGACACGTTATATCTGGAGAAGGTATAGCAGTAGATCCCACCAAGGTTGATACTGTGACAAATTGGGAAGCCCCAACAACAGTTGGAGAGATCCGGAGTTTTCTTGGACTCGCAGGATACTACCGGAGATTCATGGAAAATTTCTCGAAGATTGCAAAGCCTGTGACGGAGCTGTTGAAGAAGGATACCAAGTTCATATGGACTGAGGAATGTGAGGCTAGTTTCCAGGAGTTGAAGAAATGTTTGGTTACCTCACCTGTGTTGATTTTGCCAGATCAGACCAAGGATTATGAGGTGTATTGCGACGCTTCACGTCGAGGACTTGGAGCAGTGCTTATGCAGGAAGGAAGAGTTGTTTCATATGCCTCGCGACAGCTTAAGCCTCATGAGTTAAATTATGCTACACATGATTTGGAGTTAGCAGTCGTAGTGCATGCATTGAAAACCTGGAGACACTTTCTCATTGGAAACCATTGTGAGGTGTACACAGATCACAAGAGTTTGAAATATATTTTCACGCAGAAGGAGTTGAACCTCAGACAAAGGAGATGGTTGGAGCTCATCAAGGATTATGATATGAGATTGCATTATCACCCCGGAAAGGCTAACGTAGTAGCCGATGCGCTGAGCCGTAAAAGTCATGTCAACACCTTAATGACGGGAGATTTACCAAGGGAGTTAGCAGAAAATCTTCATGAGCTATGTTTGGAGATAGTACCGAGAGGCTATGTAGCAGCATTGGAGATTCAGTCTACTTTGATGGATAAGATCAGAGAAGCCCAGAAGACTGACAAGGAGGTTGCCTCCATAAAGGAGAAAATGAGCAAAGGAAAAGCTAAGGGATTTCGTGAAGATGAGCACGATACCTTATGGTTTGAAGACCGTGTTTATGTGCCTAATGATTCGGAGATCAGGAAGTTAATTCTGCAAGAGGCCCATGATTCACCATATTTGATTCACCCAGGAAATACCAAGATGTATTTGGATTTGAAGGATATTTTCTGGTGGACCGGAATGAAGAAGGATATTGCGGAGTATGTAGCAGTTTGTGATATATGTCAGAGAGTAAAGGGAGAGCATTAGAAGCCAGCAGGATTGCTACAGCCATTGCTGATACCCGAATGGAAGTGGGATAAGTTAGGCATGGATTTTATTATAGATTTACCCAGAACTCGTTCAGGCTATGACTCAATATGGGTTGTAGTCGATCGTTTGACAAAGGTAGCTCATTTCATTCCACTGAAGACTACCTATACCAGTGCTAAGTTAGCAAAGATATACATGACCAGGATCGTATGTCTGCATGGAGTTACAAGGAGCATTGTATCCGATAGAGGAACCCAGTTTACCTCAAAGTTCTGGAATCAATTGCACGAAACTTTAGGTACCAGACTGGAGTTCAGTATGGCTTTCCATCCGCAGACAGATGGACAGACCGAGAGAGTCAATCAGATTTTGGAGGATATGCTGAGAGCTTGTGCGCTAGATTATGGATCGAGTTGGGACGAGAATTTGCTGTATGCAGAGTTCTCTTACAACAACAGTTATCAATCCAGTAGGAAGATGGCCCCTTTCGAAGCCTTGTACGGAAGGAGGTGCAGGACCCCATTGTCGTGGGATGAAGTTGGAGACCGCCAGTTGTTTGGACCAGATCTGATTAAGGAGTCTGGACAGAAAGTGAAATTGATTCGCGATAGGCTCAAGGTAGCTCAATCCAGACAGAAGAGCTACGCAGATTCTAAATGCAAGGAGACAGTTTACAAAGTCGGAGACCGAGTTTATCTTCGAGTATCACCACTTCGAGGAGTTAAGCGCTTTGGAGCTAAGGGAAAGTTAGCGCCACGTTTTGCAGGACCATACAAGGTTTTGGAGCGTATGGGAGAAGTAGCCTACAAGTTGGAGTTGCCCGAAGGATTGTCAGGAGTTCAAGACGTGTTCCATGTTTCCCAGTTGAAGAAGTGCCATGCAGAGATGGCTGATATACCACTGAGAGATACAGTGCCGCTGGAAGTAATTCAGTTGGATAGTGATTTGCCCTATGAGGAGAAACCAGTTAAGATTCTAGAGTATGCCAGTCGAGTCACCCGCAGCAAGGTTATCAAGTTTTGAAAAGTTCAGTGGAGCCACCACACGCAGGATAAAGCCACCTGGGAGTGAGAGGAAGAATTGCTAAAGGACCACCCTCACCTATTTTCTAGCCAACCCGAATCTCGAGGGCAAGATTCATCTTAAGGGGGGTAGGTTTGTAACATCCCAAATTTTCAATTTGGAATGTTATACACTAGATCATCATTGCATATCATATTTTATTGCATTTTGGTTGATCCTAGAAAATTCTTCGCAACTCAAGGACCCTCGGAGAGAGTTGCGGATTTTGTTATTTTCATATTTGAGTTTTCTCAAAATTTGAAAATAGGATCATTTGATTTTATTTATTTTATCTTCAATTATTTCTATTATCAAAATATGAGAGAGAGAATAAAATGAATTTCCCAAAAATAAAGAAAATATTGTGGATTTAATAAAAAAATCGAATAAGATTTTATTTGCTATTTTATTTGATTTAGGAAAAATGCGCATTTTTCAAAATTGCATTTAGGCCCCAAATAAATGTTCATCCTGTGCGGCTTGATTTTAGAAGCCGGGGAAATTTTATTTCAGGATTTTTGGAGTCCGTTTAGTATTCCTTTTGTTTTTTTTGCCGAGCGTAATTATTAAAAAAAAGAGTCTGAACCGACCTTGGGCCGTAACCGGCCAGGACTCCGCCTGGCCGGGCCTTTAAATAGTGCCACCACTACAGGAATCAGCTATTTTTCCGTCTGCCACGGCGGACGGCAAAGGCATGAACGGCGGACGGCAAAGGCCTTTGCCGTCAGCCGCGGACGGCAAAAGGCTCCGGCAAAGTAGGCTACGGTAAACAGCTACTTTGCCGTCTGCTTCCTGGCGGCTAATGGAAAGGACCTTTGCCGTCTGCGGCGGACGGCAAAGAGAGCGGACGGCAATAATTGCGCTGTCAGTCCGTTAAGTGGCTAACGGCAGGCCTTTGCCGTCCGCCGCTGACGGCAAAATTTCTAGTGTCTTTGCCGTCCGCCGTATGATGTCATCTACACGTCACTACATGGCAGGTTCTTTGCCGTCCGCCACTGATGGCAAAGTATTTGTCGTCTGCCACTGTAGGCAAACTGACCAAATGGGTCAGCTCCCAGGAAGCACAGCTGGATGCCACGTGTCTTCTTTGCCGTCCGCGGCAGACGGCAAAGAGCCCGTCACCGTCGGTGGCAGACGGCAAAGAGCCTGCCATGTTGGCTCTTTTATCTGTTTTTTATTAAATCCAACAATTTTCATCACAAATATATATGACATATATAGATATATTTCAAAAGGCCATTACAGAGCAAACATATAAGATATCCAACACATAACTTCATCATCCAACCATATATATTACATGCATAGTTCCATCATACATAACAAGTTCAACATAGAGGCATCCAACCATATATATTACAATAGTTTCATCCAACGATACATGCATAGTTCAACGATACAAAAGAAACAGAGAAAGGGATAAGGAGCACTCCATCTATGCAAGCTTTCGTCAAGTGAATGAAATCTGCAAAATGGAAAATAAGAAAGTTAGAACAAGAAGAGTAGAACAAGAAGAAGAGTAGAACAAGAAGAAGACTAGAACAAGAAGAGTAGAACAAGAAGAGTAGAACAAGAAGAAGAGTAGAACAAGAAGAGTATGTCATTTATGAGCTAACTTACATGAAATGGATCATATATGAGGTAACTAAGTTGAAATGGGTCGTTTATGAGCTAGCTAAGGTGAAATGGATAATTTATGAGCTAACTTAGTTGAAATGGGTCGTTTATGAGCTAACTAAGGTCAAATGGATCGTTTTTGAGGTAACTAAGGTGAAATGGATCGTTTTTAGCTAACTTAGGTGAAATGGATCATTTATGAGCTAACTTAGTTGAAATGGATCGTTTTTGAGCTAACTTAGGTGAAATGGATCATTCATGAGCTAATTTAGTTGAAATGGATCTTTTTGAGCTAACTTAGGTGAAATGGATCATTTAAGAGCTAATTTAGGTGAAATGGATCGGTTTTTAGCTAACTTGGTGAAATGGATCGTTTATGAGCTAAATTAGTTGAAATGGATCGTTTATAGGGCTGGACCAAAAGCTCGTAGCTTGCGAGCTTAATGAGCGCTCGATAGTTCGGCACGTTAAGCTCGTAGCTCGCTTTTTAATGAACAGAGCCAGTCATTGATTTTAGCTCGTTAATCTTAACGAGTTTAACGAGCGAGCTAACGAGTTTCACGAGTAGCTCGTTAAGCTCGTTTGTAACAACACAATACATATTTTTATCTTACGTGACAAACATTTTGTAACTCCTCAACCCATCTATTTATCTAATCAACATTTGAGGCAACAAACTACTTCATTTCTTTTTATAGTCACCATATTTTATCTTGAAAACCATACCTAGACATTCAACATGTATATGGTAACACATTATAATCTGTTAACAAGCGCTCGCGAGCGCTCATGAGCTTAACGAGTTTCAAACGAGCCAAGCCGAGCAGAGTTTTCTGCTCGTTAATCTTAACGAGCTTAACGAGCCGAGCCTTAACGAGCGCGAGTTTAACGAGTATGAGCTTAACAAGTCGAGCTGCTCGTTAGTCCACCCCTAATCGTTTATGAGATAACCTAGGTAAGATGGGTCATTTTGGAGTTAACCTAGGTGAAATGGGTCATTTTAAAGCTAATGTAGGTAAAATGGATCATTTAGGAGCTAATCTAGGTAAAATGGGTCATTTTTGAGCTAACTTGGATGAACTGGATCATTTATAAGCTAAACTAGGTAAAATGGGTCATTTTAGAGCTAACTTAGGTAAAATGGATCGTCTATGAGCTAACTAAGCTAATTATGCAATTTTTGACATAAGTAAGCTAAGTACAGATCGTTTTAGAGCTAACTTAGGTAAAATGGATGGTTTTGGAGGTCAGCAAGCTTATTAAGTCATTTTGGAGGAGAAGAAGCTAAGTCTAGGTCATTATGGTAAGCATTGGAGGAAATAAAGCTAAGTCTAGGTCTTTATGCATGTGTTAAGCAAAACACTAGATAAACTTACCAAGTTCTAGGAGGTGTAGGAGCGGGGTGGCTCGTGTCGGTAGATGGAGAAGGATCGTGCGATGCTTGTCTGGAGTTACGCTGCACGAAAGATCATTTCCAATGTCTTGTTAGCATGATGACACTCAAATGTTAAGACTAGCAAGTAATGCCCATTCAAATAAAACTCACCGTGGTCCCAGGAGCAATCACTGGCATCGGCGGAGCGGTCTGACCTGTCTTCTCGCACACAGACTGCACATTTGGTTTTGACGACTCAGTCATACTAGTTAGTAATGAGACAAACACTACATGAATGTTTTGGCTAATCTGCAGAAGAAACATACCACAAGGAGCTCGTACATGGCCCTTGCCTGCATGTCATTCCGTGCCCTCTCCTCCTCCATCATCTTTGTCGTCCTCTCCTCCAACTCCCGCTGCCTCTCCGCCGCCTCCGCCAGAAGTTTCTCCGTTCTATCTCTCTCACTCTGTATAGCAGCCTGCAACACCACTCACATGACCATTTGTAATCACTAATGGAAGCGCACACAATGTAATTAATGGAGAAAGATAACTGAGTACGTATCACTAACCTTGATCGCGAGTTGCACTGGCCGTTCACGAGGCCTTATCTCAGGAGCGGAGCTCGACTGGCGCGCCTTGATCTCTGGGAGCGTCCAAATACTATCATAATTGCGTCATAGCATTCTCTGCCCAAGTTGAACTGAGCCTTCAGAGCCATTACTTGTGAGATGGCATCCAACTGACAAAGCTCAGTGTGCTCGTGGAGCGGACGTTTCGAAGACTCCAACATTTCATTGAAGGCCTTTGCAGATTCCTCCATCTCCTAGTCCGAATCCCGAGCATCATCATAGCCTTGCACCATGTTTTCCATCCCGGTACCATGCTCGTCGGTGCGACGATGATCCACCTCAGCTTGGTCACGTTGGGCAGACACACCATGAAATGTCCACACCATACAATCGGGCATAAAACCACTCTTCTGCAGGTGTTTGCCCATTTTAGCCTCTGTCTTCTTTTTCCAATTGCCGCACCGGAAACAGGGGCACCAGGTTTTCTTTTGGCCATTTGCAAATGCGGCTTGCACAAACCCCTTGGTTTTTGTGAACCATTCAGCGCTCCATTTGTTCTGACCAGTGTGACCAGTATACATCCAAGCACGGTCACTCATCTTGACTTTTAGAGCTACTGGACACACAACAATTATATATGTAATTCACCATGTATATATTCATTAGTTGATCTACTTTGTCAATTTTATTACGTCCATGCAACCTACACTCTAATAGGTAATGATAGGTCCTAATCCCACCTGTGTATGTGTAGATTGGGTTCATTTTCCCATGCTATGCTCCGGATCCGACGCAAAATTTCGGCAGCACCTCCCCGCTGTTCTCCTGATACACGTCTCTGCAATAAACAGAGAGGATGTGTACCCGGAGAACAACAGGGGAGGCACTGACGAAATATATGCGTCGGATCCGGAGCAAAGCATATGGGAAAATGAACCCAATCTACACATACTCGGGCTGTCCATGGATAGCGTTGGACAATTCGAAAGAATCAAGGTTATAAATATGCAAATGCATGCATATTTATAACTATGACGCTTTCGAATGGGAGACACATATTGGTTACGCATACTGATGATTCAAGACACATATATAGCTAGCTATCAAGTTTCATCGGAATAGATCAAATAATTAATGGGGAGGAGGACTTGTCATTTGTGCTCACCCATGAACGAAGGGGCAGAGCTCGTCAAACGCACAGCGAGGTTGTCGAACACCAAACCTCGCAGCGATGAAACAACTGCACATTTAAAACTACACGATCAACACAATTATATATGATGTTTTTCATAACAAAATTGAAAAATATATGACCTAACTAATAATTCACAAATATATGACCCCGTCGGCCTCTGGAAGGCCAAAGAACACCTTTTCGGGAGGTGTCGGTGGTCGGGGTGTCCTGTCGGTGTCGGGGTGCCGTGTCGGGGTCGGCGTGCTGTTTCGGGGTCGGGGGGTCGGGGTGTCGTGTCGATGTCGGGGTAGTGCC
>NC_057797.1:758911662-758912158 GCF_018294505.1 Triticum aestivum | reverse complement strand
TCTTCTTCTTCTTCCTCCTTTCCTTTTTCCTCTTCTTCTTCTCCTCCTCTCCTGTTTTTTTCTTCTTCTTCTTCCTCTTCTTCTTTTTTCTTCTCCTCCTCCTCTTCTTCTTCCTCCTTTCCTTTTTCCTCTTCTTCTTCTCCTCCTCTCCTGTTTTTTTTTCTTCTTCTTCTTTTTCTTTCCTAAAACTGAACTAAACCTAAAACTAAACCTAAATCTAATCTAAACATAAACCTAAAACTAAAAAAACAGAAAAAAAAGGAAAAAACTAAATCTAAACCTAAAACTAAACTAAGACTAAACCTAAACCTAAAACTAAACCTAAAACTAAAACTGAAACTAAATCTAAACTAAACATAAACCTAAAACTAAAAAACAGAAGAAAAAAAGGAAAAATAGAGGAGAGGTAGAGCTCACCTGGGTCGGTGGAGGAGGTGGCCGGTGGAGGAGGGGGCGGGGCAGCCTGGGGCGGCAGCGCCGGCACAGGGCGGTGGGG
>NC_057797.1:758489949-758567558 GCF_018294505.1 Triticum aestivum | reverse complement strand
CCGAATGCCTGCAAAACTTCCTTGTTTGTGTTTGTAGGATTTCGGACAACCGGATGCGTCTACGAACAGGTGGGGTTCCGTGTTGGATGGTAAAATACGTGTTGACAGCTCAGTCCAGATCTATGTAGCGATTTGAGGATTCATGTTGGAGATGACACAAGATGACTAGATCCATCATGAAATATACTTTGGTACTTGACTTGGTAGAAATCTGATATCTGGAGTAGAATGAAACCGAGGGAGTATGTAGGGAGCAGGTACTAGGTGACATCAAAGATACCTGCAGGAGGATTCAATGTACGTGAGCGTGGGCACATGCGTATAGGCGCGTGGTGTGTTGAAACATAGATACGCGCACCGGAATGTGAGACCGGCGTATCGTACATACGTGACGCGCCATGCCGTTGGTTTCTGGTTCCTTAACGCCGAGCTCGAGCGACAGGCCTGCCTAGCTACCACGGAGTATCATGGCTGCCAGACCGGGCCGTCTTCTTTTCAAGAACGGCCGGTTTTGTTTGCTGTTTCGGTTGGACGCGGACCGGACCGGCTTTCAAAGGTGGATACTGTTTGACCCGCAAAAAAAAAGGGGGTGAATATTGATTAGGCCAACTTCATCGCACAATACCAAACGGACGTTCGTTTTGTCCGGATTCTATCTGTTTGGGTAGGGCAATGAGTCATGTCCGGCCATTTCTGGGATGCGGTGGCCGTGCGTCCAACGCGCAAACGCATCCTGGCCGTGCACTTTTTTCTTCACAAGCCTTTAAAGTTTTTTTATCATTCATTCTCGATATATGGGAATAAATCGTCAAATTTTAACTAGAAAAGAAAGACCAAAGAAAATAAAAACCACAAGAATACATTTTAGAAGATACCTAACTTTCATAACTGCTCGTGTAAGTTGGATTAGTGCCTTCTCGATGCATTCATTATTGATCTGCGGAGGAGCCGCCTCCATCTTGCGTGTTTTTTTTTCTTCGAGTCTAAAGAAGTAGAGGTTGCTTTCCCGCATCCAGTCTCGTGTCTAGCCTCTAATCTAGCAACAAGTGTACTTGTCTCATATATGGCCTCTATGCTAGCTAAAAGTGCACGAACATCTACTAAATTGCGCTCTATCAATATATCGATGTACTCTTCTTTCCAATATCAAAACTTGCATCCATTCTACACAACAAAATTTAAAGTTAGCACAACTAGACAAATCTAGAGCACAAACCGAAGGTAAAATGAGCACATACCCCATCGTTCAAGCATTTGATGAACATCCATCCGGGATGTTCCGACGTTGTAGACACGCGGTGCACGCCCTTCTTTAGGCAGTGGTCGCACTTAATGAGCGGCAACGGTGCACCGACGAGATTTTGGGCTAGCACCGAGCCCGGCCGACCGCCATTCGTGTATCTGCCGGCGAACCACCGACGATGCAGATCCGAACGACTGGAGGAGGAGCCACTGCCTGCATGTGGCCTTGCAGCCTTGCCATGGCCTTCTGGCCCGGTGCCCGGTCAGTTCATGGCGCGGCATGGCCTCCCACAGCCGGGCAAGCTCAAGACCGACCGGATCCGCCCCAAGTCCGGCCGTCGGGGTGCGCAAAACAGGTGGCCGTGGTTGGGTAGCTCGGGGGTGCCGAGGGGAAGGGGTTGGCCGAGCACGCGTCCGAGCTGCACAGCTACAATGGCAGGGACGGCGGCGAGGGAAGAGTGGGGAAGAGTGAAGAAGAATGGAGGGCGTGTGGCCGAAGGGAGGGAAGGGACGGATAGAAAAATGCGCCCCTGTGCCACCGACGGGCGGGCCAGGAGAGGACACGCGCAGACGGCCCGCGTGTCCGCGTGCTGTCCGTTTCATCCTAAAGCGGCGTAAACTTGAACCGAGAATGGATCGAAAGCGGACAAAAAACGGACAAAAGTTCGTTTGCGCCCGCGTGTTAGGCCATTTGGTTCGTCTGTTTTATTTCAAACGGACGCGCGGACAGGATGGAGTCGCGCGGTGGACTTGGCCTTATAGCCGGAAAAAAAAGAAGCAGGCGCGCGCGGGTTCGCCGGATGGCAACATGTTGGAATCTCCTCGCGGCGACGTGCCATACGTACGAGCGCGCCCCTGTGAATCTTCTGGCCGTGAACGTGGGCGTGTGCGGTGGCCGGCCGGCCGGCCCTTTGAGGCGCACTCCAGTCCAACCCAACCCGATCCCATCGGGAACTGGAGCGAACATGGACCGACGCAACGGTACCTTGCCGGCGGAAAGCGAGCCAGATGCGGTGCGGTTGCCATTTCGACGAGGTTTCCCAGGCCGATTTCGCGTCCCGGCTGGAACGGTTGCTTTGCTTCGGCCGGGGGTTCATGCAGATGCAGGCATGTCTGCGCTGTGCGTATGGCCGCACGCACGCGTTCCTTGCGTATCCCCTCCCCGCACATCCCACTGTGTACCCTATCAAGGCGGCTATCGCATCCGTATGGTCCTGCAACAGCGTCTGCAACGGCAACTTCGAGCCTTTTCGCGTCCAAGTACCGAAACATTAAAAAATGATTTATTTTGTTATTAATAATGCAATTGCAATGCGGCGCCATATGACCGTCCAGGGATAAAGTGCCACTGTGTTTCTAGTTTTCGATTGCCCTGGGATAAAGTGCGCCGTCCCCAGGAAAGGAAAATAAAAGAGGCAAAAGAGACAACATTTTTGAAAAGATATAAAGAGCGCCTTGGAAGTACTGAAGTATTTCTTTTGAGAGCAACTACTTAATTCATTATCATCTACTTTTTGAAAACAAAATACTCGCTATCAATATTCGCACCGTACAGATCATTATTTTGTTCTTCGGAATAAAGAATTGTTCATGCATGTGCGCTGATATACATTGCTTCACACTATTGTTCTCCTCTGAGCTACTTCTCAAATGATTAAATTAAAATAACGTGCATTGCTTCACACTATTGTTCTCCTCTGATATGACTCGTTGCTCTACTCGTTCCTCTACGCTATCAAATAATCAACGCCTCGTCAAAGTCAGATCAAATTTTGATCTGCTTTCGTCTGTGCAGTGGTGGGCCGTACGTGTCATTGCTTTCAAAAGTAGGAGTAGGTTTAGCAGGCAAGGCTCAAACACAGGAAAGACACATTTGACTTTGAGTTAGTAGTTGGTAGTGGAGATCATGTCGATCGCCCGTCCAAACGCTTTTCCACTTTCATTTCATCGCGAGAGTATTTTTCTTCTTTTTTGCGGGCTGGAGAGTATTTTTCTTCTTTTGCATGTTACAGCTGTCGCCTCCTGTCCCATGAAATGTTAGTGTTCCTTTGTCTTCATTTGGCGCCGCCGCGGGTCCATCATCTTCGGTGGCCTCAGGGCCATGAGAGCGTGGTGGATCCCGACCCTTGCTGGCGGGTGGGTTCCGCTTTAGACGTTTTTTCAGTTCTGTTAGGGTTTGTGTCCTGTTCAGAAAGGTGAGGCAGCGACGACTTCCTAATTAAAGATGAAATAATGTTCTCCCCGCCTAGTCTCGTCCCGGTGGTGTGTCTAGCACTGCCGGTGAGCGTATGGAGGTGTGTCTCCGACATATTTGTCCTTAGTGGATTTGCTCGGATCTGGTCGTAGTTCGTCTACGTTCATGTGTTTTCAAGTTTGATCCTTCTGATCTATGCTACTCTTAATCAACGGCGGTTGCTGTTCTGCTGCGCTGGTTCTATGTGGCCTTAGCACAATGACTTTCTGACTATCTACTACAAGTTTTGCTCGGCTCTGGCAAGGGAGGGGCAATGACGGCGACGCGCCTTTGGCTCGCTTCAATGCTTGTAGTCATTGCTAGGCGGTCTATAAATCTGCATGTAATTTTTATTAGTTTTTATGTTCGTTGTATTATCATAATTAAAGGTGAACAGATCAAAAGTTTTCTCGCAAAAAATTGTCATTACTTCAAAAGTAAGATTGAGTTTAGCAGGTAGGGCTCAAAAGAGGAAAGAAGCATTTGACTTTGAGTAGGTAGTGGAGATCATGTCAATCGCGCGTCCAAACGCTTTTCCATTTTCTTTTCTTTTTTGTGAATAATCGTGAGAGTAATTTAGCTATTAACACAATGCATCTCAAGATAAATTTGCTTATGAGACAAATAGTTAACTAGAAGAGATGTGTTTGTCGTAACATAAGAGCATCGTTAATAATATAACATGTTGCCATGTCATCTATAGTCAATGTAAGAGACAACATGTATAGTGGTTAGCTGTACAAGGAAGTACTACTTTATTACCATGTCTCTCACATTGCAATCTCACAAAGTTTCTTGAAGTATGTATTGCAGCTGGTTGTAAATCTGCAACCTGGAGTTCCTTTCTCTCCTACAATTCAACGAAAATGTAATATTCCCTCCATCCATCTATATAGGATTTAATGTGTTTTTCAAGATTGTCTTTGACTATTGATATGATTAATAGTATATAAGATGTATAATGTTGAAATTATATCATTGGAAACTCATTTCACATATGAATTTGACGGCATGTTTTGTGTAACCTGCATGTCATATATTATTGCTTTAACATGTAATCAAAGTTAGCCCCGAAAAACACATTAGACCATATATAGATGGATAGAGGAAGTATACTTGAAGTCTTACAGTCCGTCTGCATCACCTTATTATACTTGCTCTAATATGTTACCATAACATAACATATCTAAAAAAATGAGTCTACATCTAGATAAATAAAGGTTTGCATAATATCATACATATATTACTACCCACTATAAACTAGTAGCATATGCATGTTAGATTGGTCATAGTGGGAAGTAACTTAGACTAGTAACATGGATCATGCAATGCTAACTAGGCGAATCGATGACATGACATAGTATTAAATAAGGAAAGAGAGTATGATGGTAACATAGGCCTATTCCAATGCATAAGTGCTTAGATAAGGTGATGAGGACATTAAAAAGTTTAGCAACTAGAACCCACAATGCATAGTAGGTGCTTAACTTGTAGCTAAGCTCCCATCATTTATTGATTTAACAACTAAACTCTTGCATGCATTGGCGAATTTCCTTCGTTTAAGTGTTTTGTCTAGGTTCAAGCGCTTGTCTTTGTTTCTTCATGGATCATCAAAATCATCTTGCTCCTTTATATTACCTTGCCAGATTAGATCTTTTTGTCTACCTAGCAGCCTTAGCACTTGTACACAAAGGTAGAGTCTTGGGAAGGACCTACCCTCACATGGTGCTTCTCAAGAAAAATCGAGTCTACAAGTTAATAAATGCAACCATCTATGATACTAATTCTATGATATTTTGCATACTAGTGTCGTATGCCTACCTTGTGTCGCATGCCTACCTTGTGTCGCATGCCTACCTTGTGTCTACATTAACCTCTTTTACTACCAGATAATCCATTGCGACATTGGCGCAAACATCAATTGCAACCAAGAATTTAAGCAAGATGTGGGCAATATGTCCATGAATTATCCGTAAAGGGTGTTTGGTTCCCTACATGATTAGAAATAAGCACCACATGCACATAAGCATACGGTTATAGGCATAGCAGCTTAGGACAAATAGACTGACAAATAGAGATAGCTACTCTTAGATCATGGGGACCGGGACGTGACACGGGTGGTGCTCTCGTCTGGCGTGTCGCTTCAATACCAACTCTAGTGATGGGCCGCGTCCGCTCTGGACTAGCATGAATGTGACACGGAGTGCAGACGTGCATTTGCGTGGGAGAGAGCGTGGTCGCGGAAGATGATTTTAGGTAGGACGAGAGGGGGTAGTGTCAGGACGCGTATGTGGCGGTGGTTCGGGCACCTACAAAACTTCCTGGTTTGTGTCTGGTTTGCAGGATTTCAGACAACCGGACACGTCCATGTATAATTGGGATGCTGCATTGGATGGTAAAGTGCGTGTGGGCAGCTAGGTTCGGATCTATGTGGCGGTTTGAGGATTCGTGTTGGAGACGCCACTAGATCATAGGCGGAGCTTGGCCCAAATAGTCGGGCGGGCCGACTAAAGGAAGTAAGTACTCAGACTTTTTGTCATGGCCCAAAAAAATAGGTATAGAAAAAGAAAAAATCATAGGCTGAGCGGGCCACGGCCCACAACCCACTCGGCCTTGCTATAGCTCCGCCATTGCATTAGATCCGTCATGAATTTCTCTTAAAGAAAAAACAAATCCATCATGGAATATATTTTTCATACTATTTTTTTATTAAACTTTGAAGAGTTTGACTTCGGAGAAATCTAATATCTGAAATAGAAGCAAACTGAGGGAGTATGAAGGCAGCACGTAGGTAACATCAAGATACTTTTTTTATGATAATACGTGTCTTATTCATATCATACTCCCTCCGATCCTTTTTACTCTGCATATTAGAATTTTCTAAAGTCAAACTTCACAAAGTTTGACCGTATTTATATGAAAAAATATTGACATCCGTCATGCTAAAGTTATATAATATGAAACTTTAAGTCATGACACATCTAGTGGTGTTGATTTCAGATTGTGAATGTTGGCACTTTTTTCTATAAAGTTGGTCAAACTTTATGAGGCTTGACTTCAGTCAAATCTTATATGCGAACTAAAAAGGACCGGAGGGAGTACAAATTAAAGTACAAGTTATCAAGGACCGACATGACAAAACATCATCAAAGATACCTGCAGAAGGATTAAGCGTACTTTTTCATGGTAATACATGTCTCATTTATAACATAAAGATCATAGTACAAGCCACGTACATACCGACCCGACAAAATAGAAGAAATAACAGAACGCTAGCTTTTACACAAAGAAACAACAGCTAAGAAGTAAAATTACAAACAAGACCAAAAAAACCTCAGAGCTTGGCACCAACGTCCGTCACCTGCCTTTGGCACCACCACAGCAGCCCCCAAAGGGAATAATGATGGATCATCTCCACACCTGAGCTCGAAGCGGCTCCATCGTTGATAAACAGCTTTGCGGACCTCCAAGGTGGCTCGCCAAAGGCAAAACCATTACCGTTGAATGAATCAGACCGGAGCAACACCCCGGACACGCCATCGAACTCCAGATCTAGCACCCCCGCACGACTAAGACGTCGAAGGAGGAAACCATACCTGTCATCCACGTACGAAGAACCCAACACACGATCCACCATCTTCTAGATGCCGTTGATGCAGACCACATTCTGCATCCGCTCCTGGACTACCTCCCAAGCTCCGCGCCGGCGCTGGAGCTGACGCCGTCACAACGGCAGAGCCCGAGGACACAGGTCCACCACAAGGATGCCGCCGCCGCCACATCATCCTTACTTGAACAGGCTGGATTCCTGATCCATCCCCAAGCATAGGACCAATCGCATCATTGGAGTAGGATCTGAAGAGATTTTATTCAGCGCCACCATCATCGCCGCCGAGACCAAGATGATGAACATCCTAAAAAACTAAACTACTTAGACCTAAAACTATCCACATGTATGAATCCGGCGACCCTTCTCACCCAGGGCCGGTCCTGAGATTTTGGGAGCCCGGGGCGAAACTAAAACTAAGTGGCCCTTAATATATATTGTTTCGACGGGTCTATAGGCCTATTGATATGATCATCATAGCAATTATAGTAGATACAAGCGTATATATATTACCAACAAACATTACAGTAAATTTGCCAAAAAAATTAATAATAATTCCGAAATCAGTATTGATATGAAATTGTTTATATACACAATGTTAAAATAAAGAAATTTTGCATCAAAAGTACTCCCTCCTTTCCTAAATAAAAGTTCTTTTAGAGATTCAAATAGAGACTACATATGAAGCAAAATGAGTGAATCTACACTGTAAAATATGTCTATATACATAAGTATGTATTCTGGATTAAGATCGCAAAAGATTTATATTTAGAAACGGTAGGAGTATGACAAACAAACAATGCATCATGTTGATAAAGATAATCACTTAATTATCAATTAACGTATAAGGAATAATGAATGATAGTTTGACCAATGATTAAAATCGTCAGAGAAAGGAAAATTACAACAAAATTTTAGCCTAAATCAGAACGACCAAATTTACAACAAAATTTTACTCTAAATCAGCACGATCTCCCGTGATCTTGGCCTAAATGTCAATCGCGGAGAAATTTTCATGCAGGATTGCGCTGCAATCTTGGCCATGTCGCCCGCCATACAAAATCATGAATATGATATTACCTTAGATCAGTTGAATCGGTGTTGATAATTGTCTGATCGGGTGCTCGGCATTGACGCGGCGTGTATATGCATCTGGAGCAAGCGCTTGGCTATGTGATGATCACGTGTGTGCTGGCCTGCTGGGTGATTCCCGTGATGGCGTTGATGGAGTAGAGAGATGGAAGAGCGGAGTTCAGCCATAAAACGGCAACTCTGTTTAGAGCTCGCAATCGCGGCTGGGATACTCGAAGACTTTAAGCCTCGATCTGATCTGAGAATGAAATTTGGGAAACTCTTTTAAAAATAGATGTGAATTAGTATACTTCTTTTAAGGAAGGGAATTATAGGAAGCTTGAACAGGCATCACACGATCAACTCGTACGACCCTACAACGACTACAAGGAGTTCGACCTATACATGGGCCTGACTGAACGAGTGGGATATGTGCATGCGTGTGGGCTACCGAGCTGCATGTCGTGACTGCTTGCCCAACCCAGGGCCAGCGCGTAGCTGCGAAACTGCTGCATATCTGCCGATCTTTAGGTCGGTAGGCTGCCACGTACGTACCTGGGTGGGGGCCCTTGGAGTTGGGGGGCCCGGGGGGCCGCCCCCCTTGCCCCCCCTCAGGGTCGGCCCTGTTCTCACCACCAATCATCGAGGCACTTGCGAATCAACCTGTGGTTGAGTTGGTTATGTAAACAGTGGTATCCCCAACCCACCAGGGTTCAAATCCTGGTGCTCGCATTATTCCTGTATTTATTTCAGGATTTCCGGCGATGCACTTTCAGTGGGAGAAGACGTTCCCGTCGACGACAAGGCGCCTACAGTGACTTTATAAATCTCAAGATGATATGCCGGCTCAGTCTATCGGAGATGCTCATAGGGATAGAGTGTGCGTGTGTGCGTTCATAGGGGTGAGTGTATGCGCGTGTATATAAACGCTTGTGTCTGTACTGATGCTAAAAAAACCAACCGAGGCACTTGAGCGTGGGCACATATGTACAGACGCGTGATGTATTTGCACCGAAATAAGAGACAGTCGTATCGTACGTACTACGTCTACGTGAAGCGCGGGACATGCCGTTGGAAGATGCATGCACGAAGATTCCTGGTTCGTTACTGACGAGCTCGCGCGACACGCCTGGCTATACTATCGTAGCCCGTCGTCGTAGAATCTTAGCTACCGTTACGCACGCAATGCACGCTCGTAGTAGCAACGGTTGACGTGGACTGCGGGTCACCGCCGGCTGTATGTACGTGTCCGCCGCGCATGGCTGGCAGGCTGCCACTGCCACTGCCAGGCCAGTCTTCTTTTCAAGAACGGCCGGCCGGCCGGTTTATTGTTCCGGTTGAACGCGGACCGGAGGAGGGCTTAACTTGCTCCGATCGAACCGGCTACGATAGGCGTCAAAGGTCGGTGTTGCTTAGCCGGAAAGGAAGAAGCCGACGCGCGCGGGTTCGCCGGATGCCAACTTGGAATCTCCTCGCGGTGACGCACGATACGAGACGAGCGCCTCTGCTCTCCTCGCCGTTGAACGTGCGCGCGTGCTCGACATGCCGGCCGGCCCTTTGAGGCGCACACCAACCCGACCCCATCGGGAACTGGAGCCTGCCCGCGCGAAAATTGCTCGCCGGCGGAAGGTGCGGTTGCCTTTTCTTTTTTAGAGAAAAAGCACAAAGGCCCGATTTCAAATTAATGAAGCCATCAACCGGCTAGGATACAATGGTGCTGAATTACAAAGGCAAAGACTTGACCAAAAACTGAAAAATACATGCCAAATTCACTACAGAGAATAAGGCACCAAGAAAACTGTGATCAAGCCGCCGGAGATCTTGCACAGCTAGAACGGAAGGGCCGAAGCCACCCGGCGACAGCAAAAGCCGTGAACATGAAAATCCAGACCGCGTGAAGGAAGGTGCGGTTGCCCTTTCGACGAGGTTTCCTAGGTCAATTTCGCTTCCCGGACGTTGCTTGGTCCGAGGGAGGGGTCATGCCCGCCCGCGCTGTGCGGCTCCGGCGCCAGCCAGCCAGCTATTGCATCGCACCCATATGGATGGTCCTGCAACTTGCGAGCCTTTTCGGTGCCCGTCTTCTCTCGCCGGCCACACCACTAACCTTTTTTTAACACAGTGTAGGTGTCCACATAAGCGCACTCATCCAAACGCACGTAGGGGCAGAGCCGGGATGAAAACTGAGAGGGGTTTCTGAAAGAAGTATACGATTTTCTTTTTCAAAAAAAAAACATGCATAAGGGCAACTCCAACGTGCCGACATAAACTGCCTCAGATTTTGTCTGCCTATTGTCCGTTTGGGTAGTCGTTCTGGGCGGCGTCCGCCCCTGTCCATGTTTGGATGGTCAGTGCGCCCGACGGGATGAAGCATTTCCATCCGTGCGGCCAGTATGCGGCCACATTTTTGCATCTTGTTTTGCATACATATCAAAAACATTATCCAAAGTTTGCATAATTCACATCCAAATAAAAATATCATAGTTATTACAACCAAATAAAAATCTCATGGTTTACAAACCAAATAAAAATATCATAGTTATTACAGCCGTTTAGCTTTTATTTTTGATTCGTATGTATCTAGACACATTTTAGTATGCATGTTCACTCATTTTGGTATGTATGTAGTCAATATTTTGAAATAGTTAAAATGTCTTATATTATGGAACGGAAGGAGTACATTGCAAAGAAAAAGAACGGATACATCTATTTGTTGCCAAGGTTAGCCCATATATGCTCAATCAAATCATGTTGAAGTTAAATATGAGTTGCCCAATCACCCATTTCATGATTTCAGAGGGGTGTGCTACGACAGCGGCGAAAACAAGCCACAAACACCGGCAAGAGCGGCCGTCGGGAGTGGTGTGCTGCTGGGGGAGGTTTGTGTCTTGGATGTGGATGGGAGAGGGGGTGGGAATGGTCAATGTGCCGCCAGGGGGTGGGAATGGTCAATGTGCCGCCGACTGGCGGGCTAGGAAGAAAAAAAGGGCGGGCGTCACGCACGTCCACGCTGTGTCCGTGCCGACGCAAAGCCGGCCCAAAAAAAGGACGCTCGTCCATTTGCTTCGTCGTGTTGGGCCACGGTTTGTGGCCGTTTCGCCCAAATGGGCGCGCCAGCACATAACGCATCAGAACGTTGGAGTTGCCCTCAAAGGCCCGAGCACGTCCGCCACATCGAACTCGGCCCACCCGACCCCACATATATTCCTCCCCATCCACTCGCCAGACCAAACCCTAGCCACTTCATTTCACTCCCCTCTGCCGCTCGAGCTCATCTCCGACGATGTCCGGCCTTCTCTAGCATTGCGGGCAGTGGATCTGACCCTGCAGTCCGGATTCATTGACTCGGGTGTCATCCCTGTGGGTTGGAGGCAATGTCCGTTTGATAGCCTGCAAATGCACAGGGTTTAGTTGTATCCTTTTTAAAGTAACATTATCAATCCCACAGGGAGCACATGAATCGAACTTTTGCCTCTGGTAGAGAATTATGTATTTTTGTTTCTGCAGATAATTGTAGACTTAAACCAGAGTAAGGGAGGATATAAATGATTGTTTAGTATTGTGACTTGTAACTAAATAACATAAAGGTAAATGTAGTCCAAAGACTGTAATGGCAAGTGAAACAACAGAATAAAAAAGCGTTCTCATGAAGTCCAGAATCCCCATGGGTATGTTTCTAGCGCATATATCACTACTAGGGAAAAGCTTGTATGCAGAAGCTTACTAGTAGCGCGGGTTTATACCCCTCGCTACTGCTACTTAGTAGTAGCTCGGGTTTATACCCCCGCTACTACTAAGTTGATAGTAGTAGCGTGGGTCTATAACCCTCGTTACTACTAAATGGTCTCTACCGTGCCCTCTCGGGACATGCCATAGTAGTAGAGAGGGATACAAACCCGGGCTACTACTAAGTCGATAGTAGTAGCCCGGGTTTATACTCCTTGCTACTACTAAGTACAAGGTAGGTGAAGTCCCCATATCCTCGGCCGAATCCCTCCTCTCTCCCTCACTCTCCCCCTTCTCTCCATAGGCTCTCCCATGGTGCTCCTACCCAAGCACACCTCCTCCTTCATGGCGCTCAACGAGTTCACCTCCTCACGTCGCTGGCGTCCAGGAGCTCACTCGTCTTCCCCCTCGCCTCCATACCACCACGACGGAGCACCTCACCGCCGGCGACCAACCCCGCTGCTACCTCCATATCCTTCCTCTCTCCCTCGTTTTTCTTTTTATGTCTCTCCCTCTGGTTTGACTCACCCTCCCATGTCCTTGCCCGTGCAGGTCGTCGCCATGGACGACTAGGATCTCGCTACCTTGGCTGTGAAGAGGAGCCCCACGCCGCCACCTTGCTCAGCCATGAATCCGGGCCCTCTGTAGCAGTCGTTGCTGGATCTGGTCTGCCGCTTCCCTTCCGACCTCCGGCGACCCCTGCCGGCGCTGGATCGAACCATTGTTGCCATTGACAGCATGCACGTGATCGAGATTTTTTTAAAAATTAATAGTAGTGGCGCGGGTAGCACCCACGCTACTACTAACAAACATGGTACTACAACTTAGCTGTAGCGCTGTAGTAGCGCGGGCACCCGCGCTACTACTAGGCTTTTCCCTAGTAGTGTATGCATAAGCATAGTATAGACTGTATACTTAAGTCATTGTTGATGATTATGCTGGGCGGAGTTGGGTACAGTACACGTTCTAATCGTGGTAGACTTCATGTCACACATGCCATCATCATAGTCTCCCCCAGAGGGTCACAGTTCATGATAATTAAGAGTTTCCTTGTGGACGCGACCTCTCTAAGGGTTCTCCGTAATTCCCCGGTCAATTGCAAAGACTAGGAGCAATAGGCTTTTACTGTCACCTCGAATTACATCTGCGTCCTAAACCTTTGCAACGATAGTGATATACTTCATGTCCAGAAGGCACAAATGTTGAGTGGGGTCCCTTCATAAAATTCACGAAGTCATTAAACTACGCATTCAACAAGGGATCTCATATCTACAATAATGTTTCAAATCCTACACATACCAAGTGTTGGGGATATAGCTATTAGTTATGACCCGCCCAGGAGGGGCCGGGTCAGCCCCAATGGCGGGTCACCAAGGAAGCCCAATAAACATTCAAGGTGATAGTTTGTTAAAGCTTATAGAAGGCCTAAGGCCTAGAGGCGGCTTAAAGCCCAATATTGTAAACCGCCGTATGTAAGGAAAGACTTGTAAGGAAAGGTGATACGTCTCCAACGTATCTATAATTTTTGATGGCTCCATGCTATGTTATCTACTATTTGGGATGTTTATGGGCTTTATTATACACTTTTATATTATTTTTGGGACTAACCTATTAACCCAGAGCCTAGAGCCAGTTTCTGTTTTTTCCTATTTTAGGGTTTCAAAGAAAGGAAAATCAAACGGAGTCCAATTGACCTGAAACTTCACGGAACTTATTTTTGGAAGGAAATCAACCCTGGAGACTTGGAGTCCACGTCAAGGAAGCTTCAAGGAGGCCACGAGGTAGGGGGCGCGCCCTCCACCCTCATGGGCCCCTCGTGGCTCCCCTGACGTACTTCTTCCGCCTATATATATATATATATATATATATATATATATATATATATCCATATACCCTAAAAACATCCGGGAGCACAATAAATTGGGAGTTCCGCCGCCAGAAGCCTCCGTAGCCACAGAAAGCCAATCTAGACCCGTTCCGGCACCCTGCCGGAGGGGGCAATCCCTCTCCGGTGGCCATCTTCATCATCCCGATGCTCTCCATGACGAGGAGGGAGTAGTTCTCCCTCGGGGCTGAGGGTTTGTACCAGTAGCTATGTGTTTTATCTCTCTCTCTCTCTCTCTCTCTCTCTCTCTCTCTCGTGTTCTTGAGGTGATACGATCTTGATGTATCGCGAGCTTTGCTATTATATTTGGATCCTATGATGTTTCTTCCCCCCGCTAATCTCTTATAATGGATTGAGTTTCCCCTTTGAAGTTATCTTATCGGATTGAGTCTTTAAAGATTTGAGAACACTTGATATATGTCTTGCCGTGCGTATCTGTGGTCACAATGGGATACCACGTGATTCACTTGATGTATGTTTTGGTGATCAACTTGCGGGTTCCGCCCATAAACCTATGCATAGGGGTTGGCACACGTTTTCGTCGTGATTCTCCGGTAGGAACTTTGGGGCACTCTTTGAGGTCCTATGTGTTGGTTGAATAGATGAATCTGAGATTGTATGATGCATATCGTATAATCATACCCACGGATACTTGAGGTGGCATTGGAGTATCTAGGTGACATTAGGGTTTTGGTTGATTTGTGTCTTAAGGTGTTATTCTAGTACGGACTCTAGGGTTGTTTGTGACACTTATAGGAATAGCCCACTGGATTGATTGGAAAGAATAACTTTGAGGTGGTTTCGTACCCTACCATAATCTCTTCGTTTGTTCTCCGCTATTAGTGACTTTGGAGTGACTCTTTGTTGCATGTTGAAGGATGGTTATGTGATCCAATTATGTTATCATTGTTGAGGGAACTTACACTAGCGAAAGTATGCGCCCTAGGCCTTGTTTCCTAGCATTGCAATACCATTTACGCTCACTTTTATCATTAGTTACCTTGCTGTTTTTATATTTTCAGATTACAAAAACCTATATCTACTATCCATATACCACTTGTATCACCATCTCTTCGCCGAACTAGTGCACCTATACAATTTACCATTGTATTGGGTGTGTTGGGGACACAAGAGACTCTTTGTTATTTGGTTGCAGGGTTGCTTGAGAGAGACCATCTTCATCCTACGCCTCCTACGGATTGATAAACCTTAGGTCATCCACTTGAGGAAATTTGCTACTGTCCTACAAACCTCTGCACTTGGAGGCCCAACAACGTCTACAAGAAGAAGGTTGTGTAGTAGACATCAAGCTCTTTTCTGGCGCCGTTGCCGGGGAGGTTAGCGCTTGAAGGTATATCTTTAGATCTTGCAATCGAGTCTTTTAGTTTCTTGTTTTATCACTAGTTTAGTTTATAAAATAAAATTACAAAAAATGGAATTAAGTTTATTGCATACGCTTCACCTTTTTAATATCTTTCGTAAGTATGATGGAAAGGATAATAGTGCTCAAGTGCTAGAAGAGGAAACCTATAAAATGTTTGGCACTAAATATTTGAATGATGAGCATGATTGCAATGTTGTTAGTATGAATTCCTTGAATATCCATGATGCTAATGATATGCAAAGCCACAAGCTTGGGGAAGCTATGTTTGATGAAGATGATATTTTTTGTCCCCCAAGTTTTGATGAGCAAATTTATTATGATGAAAGCATGCCTCCTATCTATGATGATTATTGTGATGACACGTATGCTTTAAAGAACAATGATAACCATGAAACTTGTCATCTTGATCTTAATTTTCAATCACATGATAGTTATTTTGTTGAGTTTGCTCTCACTATTATTCATGAGAAGAAATTTGCTTATGTGGAGAGTAGTAAATTTTCTATGCTTGTAGATCATGAAAAGAATGCTTTAGATGCTGGTTATATTGTTGAATTCATTCAAGATGCTACTGAAAATTATTATGAGGGAGTAATATATGCTTGTAGGAATTGCAATAATATCAAGTTTCCTCTCTATGTGCTTAAAGTTTTGAAGTTATGCTTGTTTTACCTTCCTATGAAAGTTGATTCTTGTTCCCACAAGTTGTTTGCTCACAAAATCCCTATGCATAGGAAGTGGGTTAGACTTAAATGTGCTAGTAATATTCTTCATGATGCTCTCCTTATGTTTCAATTCTTATCCTTTATGTGAGCATCGTTGAAATCATGCCTAGCTAGGGGTGTTAAACGATAGCGCTTGTTGGGAGGCAACCCAATTTTATTTTTGTACCTTGCTTTTTGCTCCTATTTAGTAATAAATAATTCATCTAGACTCTGTTTACATGTGGTTTTATGCTTTTAATTAGTGTTTGTGCCAAGTAGAACCTTTGGGAAGACTTGGGGAAAGTCTTTGCGATCATGCTGTAAAAAACAGAAACTTTAGCGCTCACGAGAATTGCTGACATTTTTTATTGGAGAGTGCTATTTAGTTAATTCTTTTTGCATATGATTAATAGACAAATTACTCAGGTACACCAATTTATTTGAGAATTTTATGAGTTCCAGAATTATACGTTTGATCCAGATTACTACAAACTGTTCTGTTTTTGACAGATTCTGTTTTCATCGTGTTGTTTGCTTATTTTGATGAATCTATGAGTAGTACCGGAGGGTATGAACCATAGAGAAGTTGGAATACAGTAGATATTACACCAATATGAATAAAGAATGAGTTCATTACAGTACCTTGAAGTGGTGATTTATTTTCTTATACTAACGGAGCTTACGAATTTTCTGTTAAGTTTTGTGTTGTGAAGTTTTCAAGTTTTGGGTAAGGATGCGATGGACTATGGAATAAGGAGTGGCAAGAGCCTAAGCTTGGGGATGCCCCGGAAGGCATCCCCTCTTTCGTCTTCGTTCATCGGTAACTTTACTTGGAGCTATATTTTTATTCACCACATGATATGTGTTTTGCTTGGAGCGTCAATTTATTTTGTTAGGATTTGCTTGCTGTTATTTAGAACAATTTTTTGCATCTTTTATTTCGATAAAAGTGGCATTGATAGCCTTTACTATGCCTATTTTACAAGTCTTCATGTTGCTGTTTGAAAACAGAAAGTTTACCGCTGTTGCAATAATTCCCTAGAAAATTCAGAATGTGATAAAATGTTAAAACCTTTTGCATATTAAGCTCTGATAAATTTACTACAGTGGGAATTTTCTTTCATAATTTTTTGATCTAGGGAAGTATGGATGTTGCTGCATTCTTTACAGACTGTCCTGTTTAGGCAGATTGCTATTATGTTTGCATTGTTTGCATATGTTTGCTTCTTTAATGATTCTATTTGAGGATAGGACTATTAAATATGCAGAGGCATTTAGTATGCAATGTTGAATAATAATTTTAGTGATTTTCTATAGTAGAGTACGATAAGGTTTTGGCAATGGTTCATACTAACTTATCTCACGAGTCCTTGTTGAGTTTTGTGTGGATAAAGCTTTTGAGATTTAGGGAGACCGTGATATGAGAGGAATTAAGGAGACACAAAAGCTCAAGCTTGGGGATGCCCAAGGCACCCCAAGATAATATTTCAAGAGGTCTCAAGCGTCTAAGCTTGGGGATGCCCCGGTTGGCATCCCACTTTTCTTCTTCAACAACTATCGGTTAGTATCGGTTGATCCTAAGTTTTTGCTTCTTCACATGATGTTTGCTATTCTTAGATGTCATTTTATTTTGTTTTGCTTGCTGTTTGAATAAAATACCAAGATCTGAAATTATTAAATGTTAGAGAGTCTTCACATAGTTGCATAATTATTCGACTACTCATTAATCTTCACTTATATCTTTTGGAGTAGTTTGTCATTTGCTCTAGTACTTCACTTATATCTTTTTAGAGCACGGTGGTGGATTTGTTTTATAGAAACTATTGATCTCTCATACTTCACTTATATTATTTTGAGAGTCTTAAATAGCATGGTAATTTGCTTAAAATCCTAATGTGCTAGGTATTCGAGAATAATAAAACTTTCCTATGAGTGTTTTGAATAGTAAGAGAAGTTTGATGCTTGATGATTGTTTTGAGATATGGAGGTAATAATATCAAAGTCGTGCTAGTTGAGTAGTTGTGAATTTGAGGAATAGTTGTGTTGAAGTTTGCAAGTCCCATAGCATGCACGTATGGTAAACGTTGTGTAACAAATTTGAAACATGAGGTGTTATTTGATTGTCCTCCTTATGAGTGGCGGTCGGGGACGAGCGATGGTCTTTTCCTACCAATCTATCCCCCTAGGAGCATGCGCGTAGTGCCAAGGTTTTTTGATGACTTGTAGATTTTTGCAATAAGTATGTGAGTTCTTTATGACTAATGTTGAGTCCATGGATTATACGCACTCTCACCCTGCCATCATTGCTAGCCTCTTCGGTACCGTGCATTGCCCTTTCTCACATTGAGAGTTGGTGCAATCTCCGCTGGTGCATCCAAACCCCGTGATATGATACACTCTTTCACACATAAACCTCCTTATATCTTCCTCAAAACAGCCAGCATACCTACCTATTATGGCATTTCCATAGCCATTCCGAGATATATTGCCATGCAACTTTCCACCATTCCGTTTATCATGACACATTCATTTGTCATATTGCTTTGCATGATCATGTAGTTGACAACGTATTTGTGGCAAAGCCACCGTTCATAATTTTTCGTACATGTCACTCTTGATTCATCGCAATCCCGGTACACCGCCGGAGGCCTTCATATAGAGTCATACTTTGTTCTAGTATCGAGTTGTAATCATTGAGTTGTAAATAAATAGAAGTGTGATGATCATCATTTTCTAGAGCATTGTCCCAGGTGAGGAATAAAAAAGAGAGAAAGGCCATAAAAAGAGAGAAGGCCCAAAAAAAGAGGAAGGCCATAAAAAAGAGAAGGCCCAAAAAAATGAGAGAAAAAGAGAGAAGGGACAATGCTACTATCCTTTGCCACACTTGTGCTTCAAAGTAGCACCATAATCTTCATGATAGAGAGTCTTTTGTTTTGTCACTTTCATATACTAGTAGGAATTTTCATTATAGAACTTGGCTTGTATATTCCAACAATGGGCCTCCTCAAGTGCCCTAGGTCTTCGTGAGCAAGCAAGTTAGATGCACACCCACTTAGTTTCTTTTGTTGAGCTTTCATACATTTATAGCTCTAGTGCATCCGTTGCATGGCAATCCCTACTCCTTGCATTAACATCAATCAATGGGCATCTCCATAGCCCATTGATTAGCCTCATTGATGTGAGACTTTCTCCTTTTTGTCTTCTCCACATAAACCCCATCATCATATTCTATTCCACCCATAGTGCTATGTCCATGGCTCGCGCTCATCTATTGCGTGAAGGTTTATGAGTTTGAGATTACTAAAGTATGAAACAATTGTTTGGCTTGTCATCGGGGTTGTGCATGATGAGAGCATTCTTGTGTGACAAAAATGGAGCATGACTAAACTATATGATTTTGTAGGGATGAACTTTCTTTGGCCATGTTATTTTGAGAAGACATGATTGCTTAGTTAGTATGCTTGAAGTATTATTGTTTTCATGTCAATATTAAACTTTTGTCTTGAATCTTATGGATCTGAATATTCATGCCACAATTAAGAAGAATTACATTGAAATTATGCCAAGTAGCACTCCGCATCAAAAATTCTGTTTTTATCATTTACCTACTCGAGGACGAGCAGGAATTAAGCTTGGGGATGTTGATACGTCTCCAACGTATCTATAATTTTTGATTGCTCCATGATATATTATCTACTGTTTTGGATGTTTATGGGCTTTATTATACACTTTTATTTTATTTTTGGGACTAACCTATTAACCCAGAGCCCAGTGCCAGTTTCTGTTTTTTGCCTATTTTAGGGTTTCGAAGAAAAGGAAAATCAAACGGAGTCCAATTGACCTGAAACTTCACGGAACTTATTTTTGGAAGGAAAGCAACCCTGGAGACTTGGAGTCCACGTCAAGGAAGCTTCAGGAGGCCACGAGGTAGGGGGGCGCGCCCGCCCCCCTGGACGCGCCCTCCACCCTCGTGGGCCCCTCGTGGCTCCCCTGACGTACTTCTTCCGCCTATATATCTCCATATACCCTAAAAACATCCGGGAGCACAATAGATCGGGAGTTCCGCCGCTAGAAGCCTCCGTAGCCACCGAAAGCCAATCTAGACTCGTTCCGGCACCCTGCCGGAGGGGCAATCCCTCTCCGGTGGCCATTTTCATCATCCCGGTGCTCTCCATGACGAGGAGGGAGTAGTTCTCCCTGGGGGCTGAGGGTATGTACCAGTAGCTATGTGTTCGATCTCTCTCTCTCTCGTGTTCTTGAGGTGATTCGATCTTGATGTATCACGAGCTTTGCTATTATATTTGGATCCTATGATGTTTCTTCCCCCCTCTACTCTCTTGTAATGGATTGAGTTTCCCCTTTGAAGTTATCTTATCGGATTGAGTCTTTAAAGATTTGAGAACACTTGATGTATGTCTTACCGTGCGTATCTGTGGTCACAATGGGATACCACGTGATTCACTTGTTGTATGTTTTGGTGATCAACTTGCGGGTTCCGCCCATGAACCTATGCATAGGGGTCCTATGGGTTGGCACACGTTTTCGTCGAGATTCTCCTGTAGGAACTTTGGGGCACTCTTTGAGGTCCTATGTGTTGGTTGAATAGATGAATCTGAGATTGTGTGATGCATATCGTATAATCATACCCACGGATACTTGAGGTGACATTGGAGTATCTAGGTGGCATTAGGGTTTTGGTTGATTTGTGTCTTAAGGTGTTATTCTAGTACGAACTCTAGGGCTGTTTGTGACACTTATAGGAATAGCCCACCAGATTGATTGGAAAGAATAATTTTGAGGTGGTTTCATACCCTACCATAATCTCTTCGTTTGTTCTTCGCTATTAGTGACTTTGGAGTGACTCTTTGTTGCATGTTGAGGGATAGTTATGTGATCCAATTATGTTATCATTGTTGAGGGAACTTACACTAGCGAAAGTATGAACCCTAGGCCTTGTTTCCTAGCATTTCAGTACCGTTTACGCTCATTTTATCATTAGTTACCTTGCTGTTTTTATATTTTTAGATTACAAGAACCTATATCTACTATCCATATACCACTTGTATCACCATCTCTTCTCCGAACTAGTGCACCTATGCAATTTACCATTGTATTGGGTGTGTTGGGGACACAAGAGACTCTTTGTTATTTGGTTGCAGGGTTGCTTGAGAGAGACCATCTTCATCCTACGCCTCCTACGGATTGATAAACCTTAGGTCATCCACTTGAGGGAAATTTTCTACTGTCCTACAAACCTCTGCACTTGGAGGCCCAACAACGTCTACAAGAAGAAGGTTGTGTAGTAGACATCAAAAGGCATGTAAAAGAAGTCACCGAGCCGGACACGCTGTATGAGCCGACCGGGACTCTGTAGGCCACTAGGCGTCAACCCGTGTATATAAGGGGACGACCCGGTGGCGACTTAGGGCAAGAAACAAGAGATCGACAACCAAGCCGGCGAACTAGCCTCTTGGTGATCGAAACCCCAGCAATATCAACACAGCTATACGTAGGCTTTTACCTTCATCGTAAGGGGCTGAACTAGTATAAAATATCTCGTGTCCTTTGTCCCGATTAACCCCTTTAAGCTTCCTAGTTGCGATGGCCCTACGACTAAGTCCTTTCGCTAGGACATCTGCTGTGACAATTCCACGACAGTTGGCGCCCACCGTGGGGCCAGCGCACGGTGGATTTGAGTTCTTGGGCAGCTTCAAAGGGCTCAAGGGATACGTTGTGGGCCGGATGACCAAGAGTCGTCGCGGCAATCTCTACATCGACGACGAAGGCTGGGGCCCCGAGGCCGGCTCAATTGAGTATGGGTACCGGGTCCCCTTTCAGCGGGATTCATGTCTTCATCGGCCGGATCAGCGAATTAGACCCTGAGCCGGACATCTGCACCGACATCATCGAGACGACTCAGCGTACGAGACCTGCCCAGGCTCGACCCGCCGTAAAACATGCTTTTGTGGGTTGCATCCATGGAGGTGAACACTCGGAAGGATCGGTGGATGGCGGTGAGACGGCCATCTGTTCGGACGCTACATCATCAACAGGCGAGACGGACTCGTTATATCAGCTACAGGATGGCATGCTTGGGGGCTGTTCCGATGGCAGCAGTATTCTGGACCCCTTTGAGCCGCCAAATCGAGCTGGAGTCTTCATGGCAGGCACCCAACCCGGGCAGAACTCCACGGCTGCGGCGGCGGCGGCCACCGGGTCAGCGGCGGCCGGGTCAGGAGACCCCGCGCGCTCCCTGGCTCAGATACTAATGGACCTCACGGATAAGCTGACGGTTCTTTTGACTGTCGTGGTGGAGCCGGTGGATCAAGTTCAGCATGATGCGGAGGTGGCTCGGGTACGCGAAGAGATGGCACGGGCCAAGGAAAACTTAGCAGCTGAATAGGTCAGGATGGCTGTGGAGCGGGCGGCTTTGGACGCTTGTGCTCAGCAACTTCAAGCGGAGACTTTACGACTCTCAATGGATCTGAACACGTCAAACGAGGTCATGAGGAGAAGGCATCAGAAAACTCAATCACGTCTACCTCTAACGCTCGATCCTAGGAACCTTTTCCATACACCTGGGGCCGGTCCAAGTAACCCGCCGGAAGCAAATCGGATCACGACACCCGGAGCACCGGTTCAGCCGCGGGCCATGGAACCACCTCGCATATATACCGCTTTGCCTCATTATGCGCCAACCCCACCGGGTCACTTCTCCAATCCTTTGGAAAACCTCATTGCTGCGTCGGCTCGTTTGGCGGCTCTCCCGATGGAAGGCGACTCTCCGACAGCAGTCGAGACACGAAGGGTGCGGGAGCTTCTTCAGACAGCTCTGGCACAACAGGATGCGTACTCTCATAGTCGAGACAAAATCCATTCAACCCCTCGCCCGAGCCGGGGCCCGAGCTACAGCAGGCATATGGATTCAGCTGAGATGTCAAGCAACGCTCAACGCCGCAACCAGCCGCGCAGGCATGAGCTAGTGCAGGTGGGAGCTCTTAACTTAACGGATCAAGAGAGGATTCGACAAGAGGCTGAGCGGGCGATTCAACTGGCAGCGGAGCAGGTGGCTCATCAGACTTTTCCGGCTTATCCAGCAACCTCGATTAAGACAGGAGTGGCCACAAGAATCGGAGGTCTCCCTTGCCTGGTGCCGGCCATACGTAATGAACGCTTGCCAAAAGACTTCAAGGGGCCTCGTAAGGTGCCTAACTACACGGCTGACTTGCAGCCTGGGGCCTGGATTGAGAGTTATGAGATGGCAATGGAGTTGTTGGAGGTCAGCGACGCGGCCATGGCTAAGTATTTCACTATCATGTTGGATGGAACGGCTCGCACTTGGCTAAAAGGATTGCCCCCCAATTCCATCGGCTCATGGGCGGAGTTAAAAGCCCGGTTCATTCAGAACTTCAAGGACACATGCAAACAACCTATGTCAATCATGGACCTGACTAATTGTAAACAAGAGGAAGGTGAGTCCACGACCCATTGGGTGCGTCGGGTCAAGGAGATAATTCATTCATCTCATAAGATGGATGCCGGCTCGGCAGTCTTAATGTTGGAGAAAAATTGACGTTTTGAACCTCTGAAGCAGAAGCTGGGGCGGCTTAAACGTGACTGTAATGCCATGGGCCAGTTGATGGCGGCTCTCGTCAAGTATGCTGATTCTGATAGTACCAAGGACCATGTGTCTGATGAAGAAAAGACAAGGAAGGGAAAGAAGAACGACAATGGCAAGGGTCACCAGCATAACCCGACAAATCAAGGAGGTAATAAACGTAAGGCTGACGAATTTGTGGCTAACACCAATGCGCAGGGCAACAATCAACGACGCAAGGGTAGGCAACCCCCTCGGGCGGGCGGGTCAGGTTCCACCCTTGAGCAACTATTGAATGAACCTTGTCCAAGACACGGCACCCGGAAGAAGCCAGCCACCCATCTGTGGAAGGATTGTACAATCATGAAGGCGTTTAAAAATTCAAATGCATTTTATGGAAGTCACTGCCCTGGCAGCGGTTCAGGTGGAGGCGGCTTTCATGGCCCAGGCGTCGGTTCAGGTGGAGGCGGCTTTCACGGTCAGGGTCATACGGGTAACCAAGGAGGTTATAATCCACAACTCGGCCAAGGTAATCAGCAGCAACAGTTCGGATATCAGAGCAACCCAAAAAGTTGAATAGTGGGCAATATCATGTGTTTACCACTAGCTTGTGCAAGAGGGACCAGAAGCTTCACAAGAGGGCTATCAATGCCGTTGAACCGGCGATTCCACGTTACTTACGGTGGTCAAAACAGCCTATTGTGTGGAGCAGAGAGGATCATCCTCCCGGGGTTGATAATTCGGGTCACTTGGCCTTGGTAGTAGCGCCTCAGGTTGGTGGATATAAATTCACTAAAGTACTCATGGATGGAGGCAGTAGCATCAACATCCTCTACTATGAGACGTTTCGTCGGATGGGGTTGACTGATAAGAGTCTTAAGCAATCCAACACTGTTTTTCATGGTGTGGTACCTGGCAAGTCGGCATACCCAGTTGGTAAGATTGAACTGGAAGTAGTCTTTGGGGATGAATATGATTCTAGAGCGGAGAAATTAACCTTTCAGGTGGTTAAGATCAAAAGCCCATATCATGCTCTGTTCGGACGGCCGGCTTACGCCAAGTTCATGGCTCGGCCGTGTTATGTGTACTTGCAGCTCAAGATGTCGGGTTATAAGGGCACCATTACAGTACATGGAAGCCGGAAAATAGCCCTGGAGTGTGAAGAAGGAGATGCTACATATGCCGAGTCTGTTTGTGCAACAGAGGAGTTAAAGTTTTATAAGGATAATGTTGACCCAGCAGACATGACATCTTTAAAGAAGCTAACAACGGGGCATGAGCCGGTGTTGAAATTCAAGTCAGCTGATGACACCAAGACGGTTGATTTTGTGCCCGATGACTCATCCAAGCAGTTTATCATCAGTGCCAACTTGGATCCAAAATAGGAAAGCGCGCTCATCAAGTTCATCCGTGAGAACCGGGACATCTTTGCATGGAAACCTTCTGACATGTCGGGTGTCCCGAGAGAACTCGCTGAGCACGCTCTTAATATTGATCCAAAGTTTAAGCTGGCCAGACAATTTCTCCGACGGTTCAATGAGGAAAGGCGCAAGGCCATTGGAGAAGAGGTGGCCCGGCTCTTGGCGGCCGGGTTCATTGTGGAAGTTTTTCACCCAGAGTGGTTGGCCAACCCGGTTCTTGTGCTCAAGAAGAACGGCACCTGGCGTATGTGTGTGGATTACACTGATTTAAACAAAGCTTATCCAGCTGACCCTTTTGCTCTCCGACGTATTGATCGGATCATTGATGCTACGGCGGGTTGCGCGCGTTTGAGCTTTCTGGATGCTTATTCAGGTTATCATCAGATCAAGATGGCAGTTGACGGTGTCCTGGACTAGGGGGTACTCACCACGTCATCTTCCGATATATTAGATTGGGCCGAGGACCCCCATGGCCATATACTCATGGGCCAGTTCGGACAGCTGCTGCATACAAGGAATATTCCACAAGACTTGGCGATCAAGACAAGGACTCCTCCCCACCGGCGTATTCGTCTAGGACTCTTGTTATCCTAGGCCTCTGGTGCATTATATAAACAGAGGCCAGGCTAGTCGATAGATCATATACAACAATCATATCATAGACTAGCTTCTAGGGTTTAGCCTCCTTGATCTCGTGGTAGATCTACTCTTGTACTACCCATATCATCAATATTAATCAAGCAGGACGTAGGGTTTTACCTCCATCAAGAGGGCCCGAGCCTGGGTAAAACATTGTGTCCCCTACCTCCTGTTACCATCCACCTTAGACGCACAGTTCGGGACCCCCTACCCGAGATCCGCCGGTTTTGACACCGACATTGGTGCTTTCATTGAGAGTTCCGCTGTGTGATCGACAAAAGGATCGATGGCTCGCCTGCAGATCAACTGCGACTTCGGCATCTTCGTCACCAGCTCGACTGGTCACCTTGGTTCGACCAAGAATTGCGCCCCGTGTTCGGATCACCATGTTCGGACGAGGGCCTTCATCAAACATCAACTCCGATCTTTATCAAGATCACGGAGGAATCATCTATGGAGCTCAGGGGCTCAACGTCAGCATTGCCCTCAAGCGACCGTGTTGTTTTTCCAAACAACGAACGCGTATCCGCCGCCACCGCCTTCTCGAGCATCGCTTTAACGACCGCTTCAGTGGAATTGTGCGGAATCGTGTCTACAAGAATCCTGGAAAATTTCGTCGAGTTCCGATGGAGGAATCTCTGGCAATCTATGATATACCGGAGCCCTGTCAAATCTGGACGGGAATCTGGATAAGTTAGGGCGTGGTGTCCAGCTTCTAGCTCGGACGTCCTTTGAAAGATCCAACCGTTGATCGGCTGCGGAATTTCTATATCTACCACCTCTCAAAATTTCAGCTCGATCCGACCGTCCAAACTCCGGGAACCTTCCGATTAGTGCATCACTTTTTGGATATGTTTTCTGCGCGAAAACGAATCCGACCCGAGTTCGTCTTTTTTATGAACAGGATTTCGGACATCCCTTTTGAAGGAAGTTTTGTATGGGGTATTGTGTTTCGTTCCCGAACACATCCCACTAACTTTAAGATCTTTTGAACATGATCTTCAACATCATGCTGGTGTCAAATCAGTCCGGCAATATTACTCCACGGCTGCCGACCTGCGCTACACACGTCGTCACTTTAGCCGAGTTCAACTTCTTCGGATCATCATCTCGGCAAGCCGAACAAGAGTCCGACATCGCGAAGGATAAATCATCATCAACATCGCCGCCCCACGGATTATACGGAGCAGGCATACCGCCATCGCCGCACGGTCGCTTCATCAAGCCGGCATCAACCATGTCACGACCTGCATCGACAGGGCCGCACTATTGCTTCTTCAAGCTGGTGTCCGTCACGCCGACCTGCTTCGACTCATCGGCTGACGTCGAGGCTTTGACATCTCGGCTGGACCGGGGGCTTCGCCATCTCTTCATCAACCTACTCCGAACACTTTGGCGTCAATAGCCGACCAGCTCCGTCACGTTAGCTGGGCCGAGGGCTTTGCCTCAGCGAGTCAACCTTTACCAGCATTGCCATGCCGTCATTTTATCGCCCATCAGGCAATGGGTGTGCGGAGCGAGTCCCAATTTCGGGAATCACCTTCCTTCGGATTGCTACAACAAATAAACCAGGTGCTATTAATCCCAGTATTTTTTGCTTGTTTGGGTTCATTTTTTCCAAGGAATTATTACTCTGGTTTGTCCATGATATGTACACAGGTCTATTAAATGGTGACCGCATTAATGACGGTCGCGTGGTGGTTCGATCAGTTTCCATACATAGTCCGGCGAACGCCGCACTCGGAGCTCGGACCGACCTGTGAATTCAGGCTTTGCCACGCCTTTACCGCATCACGCCGACGCCCTGCATCGACATTGACTTCGGCGCCAGGCCATATTTCTTTTATTACTCACTTTGCATAAATTATTCATTATGCAACAATTTTTTTTAATTATCATTATTACTATTATCTCTGGTTTGCACTATTTTTTGTGCACAGGAAAATGATCCGGGGACTTCGGCGTCACTCTGCCGGTCTGCATTGATCGTGCTATGTCACCACTTCGGCGTGTCGAGCTCTCCGCTCCGCCACCTCGGGACCGGCTTGGGGGATGGAACCTTGCCCCGCATCAAGCTCAGGCCGTGTCATCAATACCGAACACATTAACCAGCTAAGTCGCTTTCATGCTCAAAGCTTAAATTTCTAACTTGTGTTTGGTTCGACCAAGCATTATACTTTTTTGGAAAAAAGTTGCTTGTAAAAAATTTCCTTGTCCAAACTTTGTTTGTGACACATAAATTCAAATACCCCGTTTACTTGGGGGCTTCCTTTATGAAGCTTTTCCTATTGCATATGATTATACTTGTACGGCTTCGTTCCTTGTTCGTGTATTACGCCACAATATGCACCATATTGACTTAAGCGATTTGCAAGCTGGGTTGCCTCGCTCCTGTGTTTACCCCTACGTTCCCGATTGTTCGGCTAGGGAGTAAAGGGAGCACCTCTGCGATTGTCACGATCGGGTCACCCGAGCCGGACCTCAGACTGGGTGAAGCCGAAAGCTAGCGCTCTTATAGTTATTCAATGATGGTCGGCACACAACGGAACTCATGAGTACAAAAAATCTATTGCACAAGTCTCATAATAACAATGAGCATCGAAGAAAGGTATCGGTGGGGGTACTATTTTCTTCGAAGATGCTTCTTACACTTCACGGTAATATAGCATAAGTTCCTGAGCGCGCTTTGTCTGTTACAGCCTTATGGCCTGATTGCCTGGTTATTGGAAACACCGTCGATATTCTCGACCGATGGAGTACATAACACTTTTCGGTCCTTGACCGAAGAGGGAGAAGCTGACGGTCGGTTAAGACGCGTTTAAAGTTCGGTTGAACATAGATATGATATAAGTACTTCGGTACATGCAATCATTCTTCTACCCAAGTCACTTGGGGGCTCTTAAGTTTATTTGAGCCGTTTTATAATAAGTGTTCTTCTTCTTAGTCGTTGCAAAGTTTTATTATTATTTTATCACTCCTTTTTCGACACGAGTGTGCGGTCACTAGCCGGGGAGCCTAATTTCTCTCTCAAAGCCGCTAGAGTTTAGTTTGCTAAACTGGCCTGATGAGAAGTACTCCGCCCTCGGGATAGGAGGTTGAAGCCGTAGGCTGACCCGCTCGAAGTCTTGAGATAGGATGTATCATGTTAAAGCACGACAGAAGCACTTCTTTTTTCTAAGACCAACTTTCGGATTGGCACCGAACACTTGATATTGTTCGGACGTCATGTTTTTACTGACGTTTCTTGGTTTTCCAAGCTTTTTGGCACTTTTAAACTATTTGTGCTTCTCCAGCATTAGTCTCGCAGTGCAACGCCGGACACCTTTAGGGATTCGGCAAAAACATTCTCAGATATTGCTATATATGCATCGGTTTCGAATTGTGTCTTCGGTCAATAGTTGGGTTGCCCGGCTCCTGCACTTGCTTCCTACGTTCCGTTTTGTTCGGCTAGGCGTGCAAAGGGAGAACCACTGCGATTGTGCTTCCAGCTCACATGGTTAAGCACCTCAGTGGAGAAAGCCGAAAACTGACTTTCACAATAAGCGTAAACTGGTCAGCGATCCGATGACTATGTTAAATGATGGGCCGTTCATAACATTGGCCGAAGTGTTTACGGCTTGACCCCGACTGTCGCCGAACACTACCGGGGGCTATTAACTGGCCTCCCAAACTAAATCCTCAATATTTTGCTCTTACATTAGAGCTGAGGTTTAATGATCATGCTTAGCATGACAACCCAAAGAAAGGAACCGATAGCGGGACTATTTTCTTTGGAAGACATTTCTTCTGTTAAACAGTAATATAACTCTCTGCGTACCTTTGTTTATAAAACCGTATGGCCAGATTGCCTTGTTTGTTGTAAATCTTTGCCCTCATAAAGGCTTTATAAAGTAGGACAAACACTCCTCGGCTACTGGCCGAGGAGGTGGAAGCCGATGGTCGGTCAACAAAGTTTTGTACAATGCGGATCTGAGCATTAACGACGTAAAGTACTTGGATACATAGAGTCACACATAATTTGTGATTTTACTATGGATATTGATCCTTAATTCGGCCACCCGTGCCCGCATTAAGGCTCGGGGGCTACTGGGCTTCGGGCTTATTATTTACAAATATTAAAGGGGCACATCGATCCCCTGATCTGGTGTTGCCACCCGACCAGTGTCTCGGGGGCTACTGCATTGCTTGTCCAATGCAGAAAATTTTATGTGCAATATAGTTTCCGAGGAGATTTTGATCCTCAGGTTGGTCGGCCGCACCCAACCTGAGTCTCGAGGACTGAGCACACCGCTTTTAGTGTCCCGAAGTATTCTGCCGAGTTTGGACTTGATCCTCAGGCCGATTTTGCAAATCAACCTGAGTCTCAGCGGCTACTAGGATCAGCAGTCTTACGTCATCCTTCGGGTGCATCTCGGGTTTTAGACCGATACACACCTTGAGGGCTACTGGCTATATATCTCGGCAGAGAATAAATTGCACCAATAAAAAATATTCACAAAAATCGGCCCACATTCGGGGTGGTGCACCACCTCGGAAGCAGTCCGGCATAAAGCTCGGGTGCGAGTGGCTGGCTCCATAGAGGGCATTTCCGGCATTAAGCTCGGCTAAACTCCTTCAAACTTTTTTGAACCAAGGTGATATGACACCTCAGATATAGTCCGGCGTTGGAGCTCGGATACATGGTCCGGCGTTGGAGCTCGGATACATTCTGGCGTTAGAGCTAGGAAGCGGTCCGATGTTGGTGCTCGGCTGCAAAAGATACCTCGAATGCAGTCCGGCGTTGGAGCTCGGACGCAAGAGGACGCTGCCGCCCGGGAACAACTTCAAACCCAAGGTGTGGCATAAAAATAACAAGGCATTGATAAAGGCCAGAAACTTAAAGGGGCTCCTCGGATACCCGACGTGTAAACTCGCCGAATGCATTTCGGCGATCCTCAAGATCGAAGATGAGAAGATTTGTTGAACCAGTTTTCAAGATTGTCAACCGAAGATGAAGAACAGTTCGGAAGAATCGAGGAGCATCCCTAACTTGAAGACCGGTTCAGGGGGCTACTGACGGTGTCCTTGACTAGGGGGTACTCACCACGTCATCTCCCGATCTATTAGATTGGGCCGAGGACCCCCATGGCCGTATACTCATGGGCCAGTTCGGACAGCTGCCGCATACAAGGAATATTCCACAAGACTTGGCGATCAAGACAAGGACTCCTCCCCACCGGCGTATTCGGCTAGGACTCTTGTTATCCTAGGCCTCTGGTGCATTATATAAACCGAGGCCAGGCTAGTCGATAGATCATATACAACAATCATACCATAGGCTAGCTTCTAGGGTTTAGCCTCCTTGTTCTCGTGGTAGATCTACTCTTGTACTACCCATATCATCAATATTAATCAAGCAGGACGTAGGGTTTTACCTCCATCAAGAGGGCCCGAACCTGGGTAAAACATCATGTCCCCTGCCTCATGTTACCATCCACCTTAGACGCACAGTTCGGGACCCCCTACCCAAGATCCGCCGATTTTGACACCGACATCAGTCAAGGACCAGGAGAAGACAGCTTTCATCACTCCGTTTGGAGCCTTCTACTATGTGTCTATGCCCTTTGGGCTTAAAAGCGCCCAGGCAACTTATCAACGGTGTATGCAGAATTGCCTTCACAGTCAGATTGGGCGTAATGTTCATGCTTATGTGGATGATATAGTGGTGAAGTTCAGGAAAGAGGAAACCTTGGTAACAGATCTGAAGGAGACCTTTGATAACCTCCGGGTCTACAAAATGATGCTTAACGCGGCCAAGCGTGTTGTTGGAGTCCTAGCTGGCAAACTCTTGGGTTTTTTGGTGTCCACTCGAGGTATTGAAGCTAACCCGGAGAAAATTAAGGCAATCACATCCCTGGCCAAACCAACATGCATCAATGACGTTCAACGGCTGGCGGGTCGTGTTGCTGCTTTGAGCCGGTTCATAAGCCGGTTAGGGGAGAAGGCGATGCCTTTGTATCAGATGATGAAGAAAATGGATGATTTCATTTGGAGCGATGCTGCGAACTCTACTTTTGAGGATCTGAAGAAACAGCTTGTTGAGCCGCCGGTTCTTGCTGCTCCGGTTGAGAAAGAGCCGCTATTGTTATACATAGCCGCTAACTCATGAGCTGTTAGTGTGACAATTGTGGTGGAGCGCAAGGATATTGTCAAGGAACATCCGGTTCAACGACCGGTTTATTACGTCAGTGAGGTGCTGATCGAATCTAAACAAAGATATCCACATTGGCAGAAGCTCGTATATGGGGTATTCATGGCAAGCCGGAAACTCAAACATTACTTTCAGGGTCACCCAATCACTGTGGTTAGCTCCGCGCCTTTGGGAGACATCATCCAGAATAGAGAGGCTACTGGACGAGTCGCCAAGTGGGCCATTGAACTTGGGTCTCACGGGTTGAAGTATGTGCCACGTATTGCGATCAAGTCTCAAGCGCTGGTTGACTTTATTAATGACTAGACAGAGATGCAGATGCCAGAAGAGAAACCGGACAACACTTATTGGATGATTCACTTTGATGGCTCCAGACAATTGGAAGGCTCAGGGGCTGGAGTTGTTTTAACCTCCCCTTGAGGTGACAAGTTTTGTTATGTATTGTGTTTGATATTTCCTTGTACTAACAACGCACCAGAATATGAAGCTTTGCTCCATGGTCTCCGAATGGCGAAAGAAATGAGCCTAAGACGGGCCCGATGCCTTGGCGATTTAGATCTGGTGGCTCAACAGGTGTCAGGAAAGTGGGATTCCAAGGACCCTCTCATGGCGGCTTATCGCCGTGAAGTCGATGCTGTTGCAGGACATTTTAAAGGTTATCAGGTGGAACACATTGTGAAGGAAATATGCCCTAGAGGCAATAATAAAGTTATTATTTATTTCCTTATTTCATGATATATGTTTATTATTCATGCTAGAATTGTATTAACCGGAAACATAATACATGTGTGAATACATAGACAAACAGAGTGTCACTAGTATGCCTCTACTTGACTAGCTCGTTGATCAAAGATGGTTAAGTTTCCTAACCATAGACACGAGTTGTCATTTGATTAACGGGATCACATCATTAGGAGAATGATGTGATTGACTTGACCCATTCCGTTAGCTTAGCACTTGATCGTTTAGTTTGTGCCATTGCTTTCTTCATGACTTATACATGTTCCTATGACTATGAGATTATGCAACTCCCGTTTACCGGAGGAACACTTTGTGTGCCACCAAACGTCACAACATAACTGGGTGATTATAAAGGTGCTCTACAGGTGTCTCCAAATGTACTTGTTGGGTTGGCGTATTTTGAGATTAGGATTTGTCACTCCGATTGTCGGAGAGGTATCTCTGGGCCCACTCGGTAATGCACATCACTATAAGCCTTGCAAGCCTTGCAACTAATGAGTTAGTTGCGGGATGATGTATTACAGAACGAGTAAAGAGACTTGCTGGTAACGAGATTGAACTAGGTATTGAGATACCGATGATCGAATCTTGGACAAGTAACATACCGATGATAAAGGGAACAATGTATGTTGTTATGCGGTCTGACCAATAAAGATCTTCGTAGAATATGTAGGAGCCAATATGGGCATCCAGGTCCCGCTATTGGTTATTGACCAGAGAGGTGTCTCGGTCATGTCTACTGTCTACATAGTTCTCGAACCCGTAGGGCCCGCACGCTTAACATTCGTGGATGATATAGTACTATATGAGTTATGTATGTTGATGACCGAATGTTGTTCGAAGTCTGGGATGAGATCACGGACATGACGAGGAACTCCGGAATGGTCCGGAGATAAAGTTTGATATATGGGATAGTAGTGTTTGATCTCCGGAAGGGTTCCGAAATTCACCGGAAGGGGTTCCGGATGTTTCCCGAAATGTTTGGGCACGAGAACACTTTATCTGGGCCAAAGGGGAAAGCCCACGAGGCTTTTGGAAAGTGCAAAAGGAAGTTTTGCGGAGACCAGAGGATAGATGCCAGGAACCTTGGCGTCTAGGGGGTAGACGCTGGGAACCCTGGCGTCTAGCCCTGGAGTCCGAGAAGGACTCTTGCCTTTCGGGTGAAACTGACTTTAAGGAGGCTTTTACTCCAAGTTTCGACCCTAGGGCTCAACATATAAATAGAGGGGTAGGGCTAGCACCAAAGAGACTTCAGGAAACACCAAGCCGTGTGCCGGCAACCCCGTCCCCTCTAGTTTATCCTTTGTCATAGTTTTCGTAGTGCTTAGGCGAAGCCCTGCGGAGATTGTTCTTCACCAACACCTTCACCACGCCATCGTGTTGCTGGAACTCATCTACTACTTCGCCCCTCTTGCTGGATCGAGAAGGCGAGGACGTCACCGAGCCAAACGTGTGCAGAACTCGGAGGTGTCGTGCTTTCGGTACTTGGATCGGTCGGACGTGAAGACGTACGACTACATCAACCGCGTTGATATAAAGCTTCCACGAATGGTCTACGAGGGTACGTAGACAACACTCTCCCCTCTCGTTGCTATGCATCACCATGATCTTGCGTGTGCGTAGGATTTTTTTTGAAATTACTACGTTCCCCAACACATTGACCGTGGGAAGAATGAAGCGGCGGATGCTCTAAGCCGGTTGGGGTCTCAGCGTAAGCCGGTGCCACCTAACACCTTTTTGGATGTTTTGCATAACCCGTCTGTTAAGTTACCTACAGAGGAAGATTTGGTCGTTCCTGACCTGGAGGCACAGTTGGTGATGGCTCTTCACGTCATCCCAGATTGGACAGTACCGTTCTTGGCTTACATGACCCGGGGTGAGTTGCCAGAGGATAAGACCCTGGCCCGGCATATAACCCGGCGGTCCAAGTCAATGACGATTTCTGACGGAGAGTTATACCATCGCAACATTTCTGGAGCGTTTCAGCGGTATGTTTCTCCTGAGTGAAATCCATGAAGGGGATTGTGGTCATCACACCGGGTCAAAGTCTCTTGTGGCCAAAGCTTTTCGTCATGGTTTTTATTGGTTGATGGCTCACGCTGATGCAGAGGATCTGGTCAGTAGGTGTGATGGATGTCAAAAATTTGCACGGCGAGCACATATACCGGCTCAGGAGTTGCAGATGATTCCAATCACCTGGCCATTTGCGGTCTGGGGGCTTGACATGGTTGTGCCTTTCAAAAGGTCTAAGGATAAAAAGACACATCTTTTAGTAGCTGTGGACAAATTCACAAAGTGGGTTGAGATGGAGCCAATGAGTAAGTGTGATGCGGCCACGACGGTTTAGTTCATGAAAAAGGTGATCTTTCATTTTGGTTTTCCACACAGCATTATCACTGACAATGGCACTAACTTATCCCAAGGGGCTGTGGAGGAGTTCTGTCAACGTGAGCATATCCGGCTTGATGTTTCTTCTGTAGCTCACCCTCAATCTAATGGGCAGGCTGAGAGAGCAAATCAGGAAATCTTAAAAGGTCTCAAATCCTGGCTCATGGTTCCCTTACAAAGTACGCCGGGTTGCTGGGTAGAGGAGTTACCCTCGGTGCTGTGGAGTATTAACACCACCCCTAACAGATCTACGGGTCATACACCCTTCTTCATGGTTTATGGAGCGGAAGCAGTGCTGCCTAGTGACATTCGTCATGACTAGCCTCGTGTGGCGGCTTATGTTGAAGATAATAATGAACAAGCCAGACAAGATGAGATTGACTTATTAGATGAGGAAAGAGACTTAGCAGCAGCTCGATCAACAATTTATCAACAGGACCTGCGCTGCTATCACAGCCGCCGGGTTAAGTCCAGGACTTTTCAAGAAGGTGACCTGGTGCTCCGGCTCATCCAGGATCTGTCAGATGCACACAAGCTATCCCCGCCTTGGGAAGGACCCTTTGTGGTCAGTAAGAATTTAAACAACGGGTCGTATTACCTCATTGACGTTTGGGAGCACAAAGACTCACGTAAGTCGAAGGAGGAGACCCGCCGGCCGTGGAACATTGCTCAACTTCAGCCATACTACACCTGAGCCACCGGCTCTCATCATGTACATACTTTGACATTGTATATATCATGATAAGTAATAAAGCAGGACCTCTGTCCTTTTCCTTTTCAAAGATTTTACATCTTTACTCCGTTTTACTATTCAAAATGACTATCAAGGAGCTGATCATATATGAATCAAGTCTAACCTTTTTGGTCTGGCTTATGATCGTATTTGAATCTAGCTGAAACCTCTCAAGGTCACTTGGGGGCTTCCTGTTCAAACATAGGTCGTATTCGAACCAAAGAGAACATAGCTTTCGTAACCCTCTTCATTGGCTCAAAGCCAAAGTCACTAGGGGGCTTCTTGATCGCATCTGAATCATAGCTTAACCCCTTTTGGGTCCGACTTGGATCGTGTTCGAATCAGGGTCGTTAAAAACCTCTCAAGGTCATTTGGGGGCTTCCTGTTCAAACACAGGTCGTATTTGAACCAAAGAGAACATAGCTGTCAGTACCCTTTTAATCGGCGCAACGCCAAATCCACTGGGGGCTATTTGATCATATTCGAATCTTAGCTTAACCCCTTTGGTCTGGTTTACTGATCGTATTCGAATCAGAAACCCCCAACCTTTCATTACAAGGTTATTTATATTGGTTACCACCTGGTGTTTGTTTTATTGGTCTTTTATCGTCTCAATTTTAAATCAGCATGGTCTTTTCGCCGGCTTGACTATTTGACAATAAGCTGCCAAGGCATAAGGATCATCAGGTATTTAGAAGCATTGACTTCTCAAAAAAGGACTGGATCGTCAGCCTCACCACCCGGGTCATATAAACCGGTGGTCCAGAGGTCGAAGATACATGTATGACTGTTGTTTATGAACAATTTCTTTATGTGTTACTCCAAGGCTATTTCAAACCTGTTTTATCTTTACGTTTAGTTCTGCTTATCTACTATGATAAAACTTTTGGTCATGAACCGGGTCTTCTGACCCATTCGGTGTTAAACCGCCAAGCAAGTATTTTCTTTTTTTTTTACAGGAACAGAGTGGAAATATTACAAGGATAACCATGATTGCGATGCATATATTGAAATAAGGAAGCACAGAGTCACACACGGTGTTTTATGCACGATGGCATAGGCAAAATATGCAGTGTTTCAAAGCTAGATTACAAGGCTTCTTAAATCCCACAAGGATGGTTCTCACTCTTCCCTCGCCGGTTCACCTCCTTCTATCAATTGAAAGCTGGGATTGGACCAATCAAAGCCGTTCACAGCAATGAACTATGATTCATCGTCAATCAATCCAGCCGGATCAACCTCTGGAGCGAAAGTGTGTTGATGAACTGGCGGGATAAGGCCTGTCACTTTGTAGGAAGGATTCACCATCTTCTTATTTTCCAAATCAAAACCCGGCTGGTATTTATCGATGTATGTTTCATCTCCGAGAATGGTGGCCTGAGGTCGCACCTCCCTCACGCAAGCAACGAAGTCATCCTGTTCAAACAGAGACCCGTCTTCTTTCACCGTGGGGTACCCTCTGGCTACATCCGTCGGGTCTAGATCTGGCACCCAAGCCTTGGAGCGGCTCAGGGCAGTCAAAGCTCCGGCTCTGGCACAGGATCGCTTGACTTCTTGGAACTTGGCGGGTAAGATTGACAGCTTTTTCAAGACATCACTGAGCCGGTTGGGTCCTTGATTGGCAGGAGAGATAGCGGCAAGTGCCCGTTGTGCGCCAATGTACAGCTGCTCCACTAAGGTATAGACCGCCTTCAGTTTAGTCACGTTGTCATGGCTCAGATTCTTGCTTCGCGGGCCTGCACATATTTTGTCCACAAAGGGTCAGCTAGCGATTTATATTCTGGGTCAGCAGAAGGTACAAAGGATTAGTACAGATGGCTTACCAAAGATGGCGGAAACCATTTGAGATATCCGGTCCTTTAAGCCAGTGAGCTCCGTAGTAACCTTCTCAAGAGATGCTTCAGCCTTTTTGGCGCGTTGTGTCAGCAACGTTTTCTCTTCAGCCCAGGTCTTCTTCTTGGCAGTAAAGCTGGTTTTCAAATTCTCCATCTCAGCAAGATTCAATTGCAGTTTGGAGTCAGTATACTTGATTTCTGCCTCCTGATCTGACAGCCGGGTCTTTGCATCAGTTAATTGCGAGCTTAATTTAGATAAGGCATTCTACAAAACATACACAGGTGTGTCAAGGTTTCAATTAAAGTTCAAGAGTCAAGATTCAAGTCTCAAGTACTTTGCACTGCAAAACCACTTGACACTTGGGGTCTAATGTATGCCAAAACAATTTCTTATGATTCTAATATACTTCAAGTCCCAAGTACTTTACAGAGTAACAACATTTGACACTTGGGGGCTAATGTATGATATTCAGCAAGTATCTCAAGGTTAAGCCGGATTACAATATTTGTTGAGTTCGGCACAAGACAATTATGAAATGCAAAGTACCGGCTCAATTTATGGTCAAGTGAACCGGCCCTTGGGGACTACCGGTGAAGTTTATTTTATTGGACTCCAGAAATATCGAAAGCTAAAGCTTTAGCCTATATCATAAGTCTACAGATCATTCAAGGTTTTATCATAATCTGAAGACTTGGGGCTGGTAGAATATAAGTAAGCCGGAAGAGCATACCTCATACTTCAGCTGCAACTGCTTGACCATTTCGATTTCTGAGTCACGGCTGGAGTGCACATGGCTGAGATAGCCGGACAATATGTCGTTGGCGTTCAGATGGCTATAATGAGAAATGTCAAAACACATTTTTTTGTCTCTCCAAAGCCTCTTGTTTAGCCGTGTGACGAGCCAACACGGTGGGATTCCCCGGCTCAACAAAGTGGCTTCCAGTGATCAGAACGTCTTGGGCAGACAGCGACGGCGGGTTGGCTGAGATGGATGGACCAGTAGCAAAAGGATTAACGATAGTATCGTCAATTGACGGCTCGGGAGGATCTACTTCAGCATTGGCAGCCGGGTCTTCTAGTGCTTCAGTTAATGGAGGAGAAGGTGGCATAGCCGATTCGGGTGAAAGGACTGGCGGGTCTTCCGCCGGCCTAGTCACCTTCGCCTTCTTGGACTTGGCTTGGCCACTAAGAAAGATATTATGAAATAGTTAGTATAAAAAAGCAGTTTGAAAGACACGGAGGAAAGATGATTTCTTCCTTACCCAGGGGCAGTCTTAAAAGCCGGGAATTGAGTTTGAGATGAGTCGCCAGAAGAGCGAGACACCTCCTGCAAAGATAAAATAAAGTTAGTAATGCAAAGGAGAAGATTCATTAATGGAAAGTAAAAGGCGAAGGAATAAACCTCATTCTGGCGCTTTTGAGGAGTTTGTTGAAGAACAGCAGGCGGTTCATCATCGTTCCGGGCCTGACGACGGCTCTCATGTTGCTATTTTTTCAAAAGAAAATGAGGGTCCAGATAAGCCAAAGGGTGTGAAAACCTTACTTTTCGGGTTACGACTCGAAGTTTCTGTCTTGGCAAATGGGCTGAGTCGGAGGAAATAGTTACCTCTTCTTCCACGGCCTGACTGGCCCCTATGTCGTCCTGGCAATAATCAGTGTTAATAAGATTATTAAAAGCCAGCCAAGGGAGTCAAGGGCTACCTCTGACTCAAAAGTATCATCATCAAGCTTCAGCAGGTCTTCAGCGGCGCTCTTCTTCTTCTTTTTAGATCTCCGGGTCGTCTTCTTGGCGTTTATGGCGGCAGCTCTTGCTTTCTTGGCATTCATGGTCATATTTGGCTTTCCAGAAATCAGATTTGGCCTATAAACAATTAAAACAAGATGAAAGATCAGGCAAGTATTTAAAAACGGCTGAGAAAAATACAAAAGAGAAAGAGATCAGAGGTTCTTTACCTCTGGCGCCGGGTTAAGTCTGCAGAAGGGGTTCAACCCGACTTTACTGCAGTCTTCATATTTGCCGTTTACCAGAAGAGTTGACATTGCAACAATATCTTCTTTGGGTAATTGAACGAAGCTGTAACGAAGAGAATCATTCGGACCTCCACCATATTCATACATCAGTTTGGATTAGCGGCTTAGAGGGATGAAGAGCCATGAGATCCAGCAGCGGGTCAAATCAACCCCGGTTAAGCCGTTCCCCAATAAAGCATTAATCCTTTTGATTGATGGAATCAGCTTCTTGCGTTCGGCAGCAGTAAGCTTGTCAGGGAGCGCAAATTTGGAGTCAAGACGCTCGGCGCGATAACCCGGCAGTGGCTTCTCATTTGCCAGTGAAGTGTCTTGACAATAGAACCAAGTCTGATTCCAGTCTTTGGGATGACTCGGCAAGACTATGAGGGGGAAGACGGCGCCCTGTCGGCGTTGAATCGGGATGCCTCCAAGTTCCAAGCTAAGGCCATTGGTGCACTCATTCTACCGGGTCAGATAAAAGTACTCCTTAAAGAGTTCCACCGTCGGCTCTTCCTGAAGGTACACCTCACAAAGCACTTGGAAGTTGCAGATATTGAATATGGAACTGAGCCCGATATCTTGAGGGTGGTGTTTGAAAAAATGGAGGACGTCTCTGAAGAACTTTGAGCCGGGCGGTGAAAAGCCACGGTTCATGTGGTCAGAAAAGACAATGACTTCACCATCTATTGGATTGGGTCGTTCCTCGTCCGGGTCAGGAGCACGATAAGACATGACATTTTTCCGTGGCAAAAATCCTATGGAGAAGAACTCCTTCAAACTGTCCTCAGTCACGGAACCCAGTTGCAGACGGTCGGCACGGACGGCATGATGTTCAAAAACGAACTGAGAGGAAAGCAACATGCTGGTTCAATTCAATGATAATGTTGAAATTAAGTGATAGTGGTACAGGGGAGTAATGGCGGCTTAAGTAAGGGCTAATGTCATATAAGGAAAAGTAAGCCGTCGCCATAAGCCGCCATGACTACAGACATTTGATAAATACCAGCAACAGGATTAGTTAAGTGTTGAGACAAACAGGTTTCTTAACTTCTGGATATTATTATGGATCAAATGGTCATTCAAAATGAAAAAAATTCTAGACCTAAAAATATAGCACAGATGAGTTCATCAGTCCTAATGCGGCCTTTGTACCAGAAAATTAAAGGGATCTACAAGCGTTAGGAGTAGGCACCAAACAGCTACCGCACAAAGCATATATTTCTTTTTTGGATCAAGAAGAGGAGGCAGTGGAAGAACTACAAAGAAGCCGCGATGAACTGCGAAGAACACGCGGAAAACCTAGAAGTCCTAAATGCGGATCTGAGGAACAGGAGGACGAAGACTTACAGCCACGGATCCTCCATGGAAGATCACCGCCGTTCTCTGAACTGATTCTGGTTGATGCGGCGGCCAAGGTCGACAACGATGAGGTGCTCTGCGACGGCGGCGGGGCTCGAGCTGCTGTGGGGTTGCGAGAGAAAGAAGACGAAGAAGAGAGGAAATGAGAAAGACCGGGGCGTGCCTATTTATAAGGGATAAGCGAACATGCGGACACGAAAATCGAGGAAGACCCGAATAATGGTTATCTAACTGAATGGACGCCTCGATTCTTGGAAGGCATTAAAGATGAAGATCCGTTGAGAGATGACATCATAAAAGTTTTTCGTGTTCTCCAAAGATGACGTCATGGCGGGTTACAGAAACTTCTGCGAGGAAAGGAAGATGGATTTTTGTTTAAGTGTTGGAGATTGACAAAGAACAAAGTTCAAAGTCAACCTGGGGCCTAATGTTGGGGATATAGCTATCAATTATGACCCGCCAAGGAGGGGCCGCGTCAGCCACAATGACGGGTCACAAAGGAATCCCAATAAACATTCAAGGCGATAGTTTGTTAAAGCCTATAGAAGGTCTAAGGCCTAGAGGCGGCTTAAAGCCCAATATTGTAAACCGCCGTATGTAAGGAAAGACTTGTAAAGAAAGACATGTAAAATAAGTCACCGAGCCGGACACGCTGTATGAGCCGGCCGAGACTCTGTAGGCCACCAGGCGTCAACTCGTGTATATAAGGGGACGACCCGGTGGCGACTTAGGGCAAGAAACAAGAGATCGATAACCAAGCCGGCGAACTAGCCTCTTGGTGATCGAAACCCCAGCAATATCAACACAACTAGACGTAGGCTTTTACCTTCATCGTAAGGGGCCGAACTAGTATAAGATCTCTCGTGTCCTTTGTCCTGATTAACCCCTTTAAGCTTCCTAGTTGTGATGGCCCTATGACACCAAGGACATCTGCCGTGACAATTCCACGACACCAAGGTTCATCCATATCCCCGAGAACTAGGGGTTTACTCACACATTAGGACAACAAACAGTATAGCAATAGTAATGGAATACATGGATGAGTTATTAAAATGATACAACGAGGGATCCACTAGGGTTCTTGATGTTGCAGATGATAAGGATGTGGATGATGATGGAGTGGATGATGATGACAGTAGTGATGATGTTATCCCCCTCCTTGCGGTGGGAAGGATCCCCTCCTTCTTTTTATTCCTCCTTCGAATCAACTCCGGAGGCTAGGGTTCTGCCTTCTGGATGAGTTTCTGGTGTCTCCGGGCGTCTGGTCCACTATCTGTTTTGACAGGATGGAAATAGTTGATCTGGCGTGACGGCGAAGTGCCATATGACCGCTCATGCGGGCACTCGCGGTCGTGTGGAACGCCATCTTTTGCTCTGGAAGCATGACAACGCCCGTTCCATTGGCCTTCTTGCTTGATTCTTTTATGGAAACTAATTATCACTTTAAATGCGTGATTCCGCTACCATTTCTGAGGATTTTCTTCATTGAATGATAATTGATCCAAAAGACGTCATCTGAGGGATTATAACAAAAAGAAGTGCGTGAACGCGGTAAAATTCCACAAAGCCTGCCATATAGACACAAAATACATAGTAAAATTATGACATAAATTGGACTCATCATTGTCTGTGTTGCACTCCCCCGCTCCCTGGAGGATAGTGCCCGGCCGACGACTGGATCTGTCCGGCGTGACTCCATAGCATCGGCTCAATGGGTGCTCGGATCCTCTAGGGCTGGATCATCGCGATCCCGGTAGCCTTCAAATCTCTCCTTCCCCATCATTAGTCGGGCAGAGTATGAGTCCCACCGGGACCGGTGTGCCCGTCGTGGAAAGGAGAGGATAAGGGCAGTCGAGGCCCGACTCGTTGCCGACATGGCGGCGGCGGAGGCGGCTGATGTGGCAGCGTGGTCGACCGTAGAGGAGGAAGCCATTCGCGCCCGCATTATGAGGAAGCAGCATCGGAGAAACGTGTGCACCCTCTCCCAAGGACCGGGCAGTCTATACCATGACCGGACAACCACCAAAGGACGAGAGGGAGCACAACAACGAGCAGATCCGGCTCGATCCCTACTATGTCTTCTATCGGTACTTCCGCCGGAAGGACGACAGTGGCGCCGAAAAGGGCAAGGGCAACCAGGGATGATCTTCTCCACCATAGCCAAACATGCCAAATTTTGGTAGTTCGATGACATGTTGTAATGTAGTAGCCGGACGATGTGTAATACATTGTTTACGTAGTTACATGAGTTTGTATGGATTTGAGGTATGCTAATTAAGGTGTTCGGTTATGAGAATGACAATTTGAGGCTTGACCGATCAGTGTCCACAGACGCCTCCAGATGCATCCGCGGGCGTTTGAGGGTCAAATTCCACTTGGGACGTGTGGCCGTAGATGCATATCTTTGGTTTCGAGCCAATCTGCTCATATGGATGGATGGATGTGCTCCAATGGATGTGTTCAGCCTATTTTTTTAAATGGAACACTCGTATTCTATTCAAGCACGGCTCAATCACCGGTTACAGCATGGATTACATCATCAAAATAGTTAGAGAACCACTGGTTAGACACTCCAACAGCTAATCCTGCACCAATAGTAGCCAGCACATGCGCTGACTTGTTACATTCTCGTGGCGTATGAACTACCATAGCAATAAATTGTGTGGCAAGCTTCTCCTTAATCTCTTTGAACATTTAGCCCAGAAAAGACATGTCATAATCATCCGAAGACACAGCTTGATGTAGCAACCTGTTTTTTTTATTGAGTAACATATGGCAAAATTCTATTTGATGGACGTCGCGTCGAAGTGCTGGTGCCTGCTGGTGCGCACAGGCGAGCGGCCGAGGCGACGCGATGGGCCTGCCAGTAGCTTACACGGCGTGCCTAAAACCTCTTTCGGTTTTGGGAACCTAGAAGGTTCCCGATTTTTGTTTCTTTTACCCGTTTTTCGTTTACTTTACTCTTTTGGTTGTTTCTGTTTCTTTTTTATCTTTGTTTTTTATGTTTCTTTTCTATTTTTTTTGTTTTTCAAGTTTATTTCATTTTCAGAAAAAATTGTGGAAATTTCAAAAAAAATGTTCGGTCTTTCAAAAACTGATCAAAATTTAAAAAGTTTGTATTCTCAAATTTTGTTCACAAATTCAGAAAATATTCACAGTTTTTAGAAATTGTCTGTTAATTAAAACATTGTTCATTTTTCATGTTATTTTATTTAACAAAGGTTATTGATTCTGAAAAATGATCAAAATTAAAAAATGTTCGTGTTTTCAAATTTTTATCATAAATTGCTCGTGTTTTTCCAAAAGATTGTTCGGAACAATTCTGCTAAAAAATTTCACTACTTCTAAAAAAATGTTTGGGATTTCAAAAATATTTCGTTTTAATTTTTTCACAAACTTTATTTTTTTTATGTTTTCATTCTTTTGATCTTTTAGAAAATGTCCCTGTTTCAAAAATTGATTAAAAAAATTCAGAAAAATGACTGTGTTTTCTGATTTTTTTAGAGTTAAAAAATGTTCGCGTTTGCCCAATTTTGTTTTGGAATTTTAGAAAATGTCCCTGTTTTAAGAAAAAAGTGTTCATGATCTTGAAAAATATTCCTGCTTTTCAAAAATGTTTTAGTTTTGTAAAAGCCAGTTCGCAAAAGTGAAGTGTTTGGATTTCACTAAACACTCGGGTTTAAAAAAAATTACATTCAATATTCCAAAAAAATATCGGATCTGCGCACTTGGTTTGGTTCTTAAAGATTGACGCTATTTACTAAACAGTAACACTGGCTAGCTTAGCCTGTTGCAGCACGTGGTGTGTAGCATGAAATCCATTGTTCGATTCCCTGCGAGGTCGAATTTTTGGGGAGCTATACTACAAAACGGCAACTCTTTACAAGCTTGGCTCCAAAGGAGCTCTTCTCACCCTGCCAGAACTGTAGGGCAACCCTTTTGAGAGAGTTGTGCAAGCACTCAAATTGGCGAAACTGAGTCCAAGTAGCTCAGAAAGCTCGTCAAAGTAATGGCGTTTGAGGCACTTGGAACTGTAGGCAGGCTCTCAGAAATCGTCCCCTGCAAACACTGTCCCCATGTTCTAGGACCCTTAGAACGGCAGGAACCCGCATAACTTCCTTTCCAGGAATAAGCGGTTGTATTAGGGTCCTCCCAAATAATCTTCCTTGTAAGTTGTGAGATTGACCCGGAGATCGCGAAGCACGGGGTAGCAGCTAAGCAAGTCTGCGATCAACACCGCTACTTTTTTGCTGGTTGGTGAGAAGACCATACTGAGCTCGAGGCACTCAATATTGTGGAGCACCGAAAGGGGAATGCCCTGGTTGATGACGGTGATCCCCTCCAGAAGGCGGATCCTCAAGTTGACCTTCTTGGCGTGTGTAAAGCCTTGGAGGCAGCCCCAAAAATTCTAGTGAGCGGCAGTTACGTGTCTTTTCTGTTTGCGACGGTACTTGATCACGGTCGGTCCATAGGCCAGGCAAAGACACTACTAGGAAAATGCCTACTAGTGGCGCACCAGTTTTGCCTACTAATGGCACACTACTGGTGCGCCACTAGTATCACGCCACTAGTATTTTTTACTAATGGCGCACCACTGATACGCCATTAGTATACCAGATACTAATGGCGTACCTGTAGTGCGCCATTAGTATGCCTAGAGGTGCGTCATTACTATCTGACTTAGTAATGATGTACCATATAGAAGTGCGCCATTAGTAATAAATTTTTTTCAAAAAAATATATAATTTTTTCAATTTTTTTATTAATCTCGGGTCAATATGCTTAATCTCATGTCAAATCGCACTCCGTGGTCAAACTTTCCGAAAGGTCACCCATCCTCACACTACTCCAGCTCAAGTACGCTTAACTTCAGAGTTCTATCCAACTCCAGCACCAACTCACTTCACAAGCCTTTGCTGATATATCTAGCATATCAATCCTATTAAACTTTGTTGATGTTTAGGACTTTGTTCATATTCTTGAGTGTGATGAAATTTTGCAAAAATATTTCAAACTTCCGTTCATATTACGTATCATATTTTGAAAAAAAATTCCCGAAAAAAAATCGAAACTAATTTTTCTTCTTCTGTTACTAGTGGCGCACCTAGCATACGGTGCGCCACTAGTAAGTTTGAATTTTTTTGCCTCCAGATATTAAAAGCCCCATAACTTTTTTCTGTTAGGTTTTTGAGGATTTTGAAAATGTTAAATTCGAATGTAACTTTTCGAGTAGATGATTTTTCATATAGAAAACTTTTTAATCCGAGTTCGTATGTAAAAGTTATGACCATTTTACAAATTTCAGAGAGATTTTGCAAATAAATTCAAAATTCATATTTGTAAATTTTCCCAACAACTAGACCACATATCACATGGGAAACTTATTTTCTTTTATTTTTTTGACATTTTCTTTTATTTTTTTAAATTGAAAAGGCGGTCAGGCGGGTGCATGCGAGGGAATTTTTGGGCCAAGTTAGTAATGGCGCACCGTGGGAGTGGTGCGCCATTACTAATTTTCAAAAAATATAAAAAAAATTAAAAAAAATATTACTAGTGGCGCACCCTGTATGTGGTGCGCCATTACTAGTTTAACTAGTAATGGCGCACCACTCCTACGATGCGCCATTACTAGTTTTGAAAAAAATTAGAAAAAAATTTACTAATGATAATGGCGCACCAGACATGTGGTGCGCCATTACTAGTTTAACTAGGTGCGCCATTACTAGTTTAACTAGTAATGACGCACCATTCCCACGGTGCGCCATTACTAGTTTTGAAAATAAAATCTTGTTACTAATGGCGCATCATAAATGTGGTGCGCCATTAGTATTTGGACATTAATGACGCACCAACACATGGCGCGCCATTAGTATATGGTAGTGGCGCATCACATGTCTGGTGCGTCATTAGTGTCAATTTCATCTATAGCCCTTTTCCTAGTAGTGAGAGGGCAACCGCCCTGGGCCTTGACGGGGTAGCGCCCCAAATATATTATTATCACTAAGTCTGATAGATTATTGTAGCACAAACTAAAAAGATTAAAATCCAAAATTTGTGCGAGCTAGTCCACACAACTAACAAATAATGTTACCATTTAGGAACAACCAAATTTCACAGGCGACACTATTTTTAGTGAGTAGATTAGTGTATCTCACATAGATCTGCGAGAAGTTGCACAAAAATTTATGTTAACTAGATTTCAATGTTTAGTTACGTGCAAAATTTAATATTTCAGAAAATGACAGGAGCCCATGTATACACTAGAAGAAGTCAAGCATCCAGACAAGCCTGAAAAATAAATGAATTATATGTACGCAAAATTGAGTCTATGATATATTATGCTCGTTGATAATCGATGTTATTACAATGACATGTAAAGAGCATGCACATATTGTCAATTTACTGAATGTAACTTGGAGCACATTCACAAACCGTTCAATTTATAATGTTGAATATTTCGTAAATATGTTACCTAATAAAACACTAGAAACCATTTGTAAGATATTAATTAGGCATTACGCTTTAGAGATCTCTACCATGATAGTTACTGATATTATAATATACAAGAACACATACACACAAAATATACATATGCATCGTATAGTTAATTGACAAAAGGTAAATTGAAAGGTTAATTTCATTGAAGAACACAATTTGAATTTAGATTAACTAAAGTTTTCACTAAAATACATTAGAACTAATAACAATGAATTACAATGATAGTTAAGGATATTGTTATGTGGTTCCACACAAAAGACATTGTTATATTGTTAACTATGTTAACTAAGTAATAGAAATTATACTCGCCAACACTACAATACAATAAAAATGCACTTGAATAAGTATAAATGTTTGGTATAAAAACTATTTATTTTAATATCACTCGGGTCTCAATCATGTTTAGACCGACCCTGTACTAGATCAGGGTGATGTCGACATGCAGTAGGTCTTGTGGTGGTGGGTTGAGCACGTTTGTACTCGTAGCGCTGCACCCCGGGGGGCAAATATCTGGAGAGTTCCCTCCTCCTTGAGGCAGCACCTTCCAGTCAAGAGAGCACACTGGTGGTGGCGACGGGACATCTCCTTCCAAGATCGGCTAGACAAGTCATCCTACAGCAGTACGGGCTCCAGGGAGTGAGGCGAAGTCGACGAAGCTCTGGTGTTCTTCAATTAGCAGCTCGCAGTGCCGCAAGTGTAGCTTACACAGATGCTGGAAGACCGCCGGTGATAACCCCGACACGAGCTTACCACAGTTGGTCAGATCTAGCACACGAAGTGTGCCCGGAGGCAGGGAGCGGAGGTTGATCGAGTACATCCGAGTACCGTAATTAGCCCACTTTGTTTCGTAGTTTATCCTATCGAAAAGCATTGGCTCCCCGGTGATGTTGTCCACAGCTGCAATGCGGAGCTCCAAGATGACGCTTATCATCGGGTGTGAAGAACTTCAGCCAGGACTTGGGGACGGTCGCACCAGTTCGCCTCGCGGTTGAGGAAATCCCTCACGATGTTGGTCGTTTGTCCCTCCACGCGGAAGGTCAGCTTAGTGACAAAGATGGGGCCAGTGCCCTTGGTGAAGGCGTCGAGCGACTTGTGTGCGGTGATGACAAATTTGTCGCGCCTAATGAAGAAGACATCATGCTCCATCATGTGTTTCTCATCGTCCTCTATTATGTGTGCCTCGGCATTTACGATGACTAAGGACGTCCATAGTGGGCTCCACTGCTTCAAGAGCGCGGTGGTGGAGACGTACAGAGTGGGCGCCTCCCCTTCAAGAGCGCGGGTATGATGATGAAATATTATTGTCTCATATAGTTTCAATGTATGTGTATGTTGCTAGTATAGAACTTGTATAAATACTGCATACATACATAAAAGAAAAAAATACAGAAAAACATGGCAGTGGCACGGGGTAAGAGTGTAGCAGCAGCGCCGGGGCAGCGCTATGTGAAGGAAATATGCCCTAGAGGCAATAATAAATGTTTATTATAACCCACAAGTATATGGGATCGCAACAGTTTTTGATAAGTAAGAGTGTCGAACCCAACGAGGAGCTAAAGGTAGAACAAATATTCCCTCAAGTTCTATCGACCATCGATACAACTCTACGCACGCTTGACGTTCGCTTTACCTAGAATAAGTATGAAACTAGAAGTACTTTGTAGGTGTTGTTGGATAGGTTTGCAAGATAATAAAGAGTACGTAAATAAAAAGTAGGGCCTGTTTAGATAAAGAAACAACTAAAGTAAATATAGCGAGTGTGGAAAAATGGTGGTAGGAGTTACGAAATTGTCCCTTAAGCAATTGACTACTTTACTAGACCGATAGCAAGTATTATGTGGGAGAGGCCACTGCTAGCATGTCATCCCTTACTTGGAATTCTATGCATTTATGATTGGAACTATTAGCAAGCATCCGCAACTACTAATGTTCATTAAGGTAGAACCCAACCATAGCATTAAGATATATTGGTCCCCCTTCAATCCCGTATGCATCAATTTCTATGCTTGGTTGAAGCTTCTGTCACTCTTGCCCTCCAATGCATAGTCCTATCAACATACAACTAACCCTATGGTGTGATCCATGCGCGCGCTCATATGATGGGCACCAAAGGACAACAGCATAACCACAAGCAAATTAAATCAATCATAGCAATTCATCAACCACCGATAGGACAATGAAAATCTACTCAGACATCATAGGATGGCAACACATCATTGGATAATAATATGAAGCATAAAGCACCATGTTCAAGTAGAGGGTACAGCGGGTTGCGGGAGAGTGGACCGCTGTAGATAGAGGGGGGAAGGTGATGTAGATGTTGGTGAAGATGGCGGAGGTGTTGGTGTAGATCGCGATGATGATGATGATGGCCACGTCGGCGTTCCGGCGCCACCGGAGGAGAGGGGGAGAGGGGCCCCCTTCTTCCTCTTCTTCCTTGACCTCCTCCCTAGATGGGAGAAGGGTTTCCCCTCTGGTCCTTGGCCTCCATGGCATGGGAGGGGCGAGAGCCCCTCCGAGATTGGATCTATCTCTCTGTTTCTCTCTGGTTCTGCGTTCTGTTCTGGCTCTGTTTCACCGTTTCGTGTATATATGGAGATCCGTAACTCCGATTGGCCTGAAACCTTCGCCGAGATTTTTTTCCCGAAAATTAGCTTTCTTGCGGCAAAAGAAGAGCGTCAACCGCCTTACGGGTGGCTCCCGAGGGTAGGGGGCGTGCCCAGGGGGGTCAGGCGCCCCCTACCTCATGACCACCTCGGGCACCGCCTCGCGTGGATTTTTCTTCCGGAATTTTTCAAATATTCCAAAAATAAGCTCCGTCCGTTTTTATCCCGTTTGGATTCCGTTTGGTATGGATATTCTGCGAAACATAAAATATGCAACAAACAGGAACTGGCATTGGGCACTGGATCAATATGTTAGTCCCAAAAATAGTATAGAAAGTTGCCAAAAGTATATGAAAGTTGAATAATATTGGCATGGAACAATCAAAAATTATAGATACGAGGGAGACGTATCAGCATCCCCAAGCTTAATTCCTGCTCGTCCTCGAGTAGGTAAATGATAAAAAAGATAATTTTTTAGGTGGAATGCTACCTAGCATAATCTTGATCATATGTCTAATCATGGCATGAATATTAAGAGACGAGTGATTCAAAGCAATAGTCTATCATTTGACATAAAAACAATAATACTTCAAGCCTACTAATAAAGCAATCATGTCTTTTCAAAATAACATGGCCAAAGAAAGTTATCCCTACAAAATCATATAGTCTGGCTATGCTCCATCTTCACCACACAAAATATTCACATCATGCACAACCCCGATGACAAGCCAAGCAATTGTTTCATACTTTTGACGTTCTCAAACCTTTTCAACTTTCACGCAATACATGAGCGTGAGCCATGGACATAGCACTATAGGTGGAATAGAATATGATGGTGGAGAAGACAAAAAGGAGAAGATAGTCTCACATCTACTAGGCGTATAAACGGGCTATGGAGATGCCCATCAATAGATATCAATGTGAGTGAGTAGGGATTGCCATGCAACGGATGCACTAGAGCTATAAGTGTATGAAAGCTCCAACTGAAACTAAGTGGGTGTGCATCCAACTTGCTTGCTCATGAAGACCTCGGGCATTTGAGGAAGCCCATCATCGGAATATACAAGCCAAGTTCTATAATGAAAATTCCCACTAGTATATGAAAGTGATAACTCAAGAGACTCTCTATATGAAGAACATGGTGCTACTTTGAAGCACAAGTGTGGAAAAAAGATAGTAGCACTGCCCCTTCTCTCTTTTTATCTCATTTTTTATTTTTTTTATTTTTTTGGTGGGCTTCTTTGGCCTCTTTTTTTTATTTGGGCTTCTTTGGCCTCTTTTATTTTTTTGTAAAGTCCGGAGTCTCATCCTGAATTATGGGGGAATCATAGTCTCCATCATCCTTTCCTCACTGGGGTAATGCTCTAATAATGATGATCATCACACTTTTATTTACTTACAACTCAATATTATAACTCAATGTATAGAACAAAGTATGACTCTATATGGATGCCTCCGGCGGTGTACCGGGATGTGCAATGATCTAGCATAACAATGACATCAAAAAACGGACAAGCCATGAAAACATCATGCTAGCTATCTTACGATCATGCAAAGCAATATGACAATGAATGCTCAAGTCATGAATATGATGATGATGATGGAAGTTGCATGACAATATATCTCGGAATGGCTATGAAAATGCCATGATAGGTAGGTATGGTGGCTGTTTTGAGGAAGGTATATGGTGGGTTTATGGTACCGGCGAAAGTTGCGCGGTACTAGAGAGGCTAGCAATGGTGGAAGGGTGAGATTGCGTATAATCCATTGACTCAACATTAGTCATAAAGAACTCACATACTTATTGCAAAAATCTATTAGTCAAAATACTACGCGCATGCTCCTAGGGGGATAGATTGGTAGGAAAAGACCATCGCTCGTCCCCGACCGCCACTCATAAGGAAGACAATCAATAAATACCTCATGCTCTGACTTCATTACATAACGGTTCACCATACGTGCATGCTACGGGAATCACAAACGTCAACACAAGTATTTCTACTAATCCACAACTACCCACTAGCATGACTCTAATATCACCATCTTTATATCGCAAAACTATTGCAAGGAATCAAACATATCATATTCAGCGATCTACAAGTTTATGTAGGATTTTGTGACTAACCATGTGAATGACCAGTTCCTGTCATCTCTCTAAATAGATATAAGTGAAGCAAAAGAGTTTAATTCTTTCTACAAAAGATATGCCCACACCCTAACAAATCTAAGTGAAGAAAAAGAGCATTCTACAAATGGCGGTTGTCTATGTAAAGAGAAACAGGCAATCCAAACTTCAAATGATATAAGTGAAGCACATGAAGCATTCTATAAAGCCATACTCAAAAGATATAAGTGAAGTGCATAGAGCATTCTATAAATCAACCAAGGATTATCTCATGCCAGCATGGTGCATAAAATAAAAATAAAAACCTGAATGCAAAAGACGCTCCAAGACTTGCACATATCGCGTGAACGAAACGAATACGAAAACATACCGATATTTGTTGAAGAAAGAGGGGATGCCTCCCCAGCATCCCCAAGCTTAGACGCTTGAGTCTCCTTGAATATTTACTTGGGGTGCCTCGGGAATCCCCAAGCTTGATCTCTTGCCTCTCTTCCTTCTTCTCACATAGAGACCTTCTCAATCATCGAACACTTCATCCACACAAAACTTTAACAGAAAACTCGGTAAGATCCGTTAGTATAATAAAGCAAATCACTACTCTAAGTACTGTTGCCAACCAATTCATATTTTGTTTTTGCATTTTGTCTACTGTAATATAACTTTTTCATGGCTTAATCCACTAATATGAATCGATAGTTTCATCAAACAAGCAAACTATGCATCAAAAACAGAATCTGTCTAAAACAGAACAGTCTGTAGCAATCTGAACATTCACCATACTTCTGATACTTGAAAAATTCTACCAAAATTAGGAAAAATAAAAAAATTTTATAGTAAGACAGTTCAAAAAGAATCAGAACCATTTGATGTTCCAGCTAAAAATGTAAAATCGCGCACTACAGCCAAAGTTTCTGTCCTGCACCGTACAAACCATCAAGCAAATGTAAACATTTTAAAGGCAACTTTGGCACATTATTTTTATAATACAATGGAATTGTACAAGGGGATAATTATTTTTATTGAAAAGTTTCTGTAATCAATATTCACAAAGTTGCCGTGAGCATGAGCAAAGTTCAAGGAGCTCTCCCACTTCAACAATGCTTTTCTTTCTCACTTTCACTTTCCTTTTTGAAACAGTTTTGGGTTCCCCTCTTTATTTTTGTTGTTTTTAAACTATATGAAAGCACTCAACAGAAATAAATGACTCTCTAAAACTTCTGGGTTGTCTCCCTGGCAGCGCTTTCTTTAAAGCCATTAAGCTAGGCATATAGTGCTCAAGTAGTGAATCCACCCGGATCCCAAGGTATATCAAAGCCAATTTTAATTAGCAGTGATTTGTAATTTAGTAGTGAGCACAAAGTAACATATATCATGTAATGACAAAGTCTAACTCTCTTCCTATGCATTGGCATGTCATAAAAGAACAATTCATGCACACAAAGTAAAGGCCAATGCATAGTATAAACAGTTTCTTGCAATTTTATCGTATTGGAAACATAGAGAGGTGGAGATATAGTTCATATCTCATAATAATTGCAAGTAGGAGAAGCAAGCACATGCATATTATATTCATCAAAATCATCATGTGTAGTAGTAAAAGGCAACCCATCAATATAATCCTTAATAAGTGCAAACTTCTCCAATATAGTGTAGTCGGGAGAATTCAAAAAGATAATAGGACTATCATGTGTGGGTGCAATAGCAACAATTTTATGTTTAACGTAAGGAACTATAGCAGGTTCATCTCCATAAGCATAATTCATATTGGCATCTTGGCCACAAGCATAGCAAGAATAATCAAAAAGGGATATTTCAAAAGAATCATAGGGATCATAACAGTCATCACAACAATCATCCTTCGGTAAGCACGAAGGCAAATTAAACAATGTATGAGTTGAAGAGTTACTCCCATTAGAAGGTGGGCACGGGTAGCTAATCCGCTCTTCCTCCTTTTGTTCTTCGCTCTCCTCCTCATCTTTTTCATCCAATGAGCTCACAGTTTCATTAATTTCTTCTTCCATAGACTCCTGCAAAATATTAGTCTCTTCTTGGACAGCGGAGTAGTACTCAATATATGGTTTAACATAAGCATTAGAAGCATAATTATCATAGCAATATTTAAATATGGCAAAGTTTTCAGATTTGTGAAGAGTAGCATCATACTTTTCAATCAAAGAATCAATTTCAAAAGCACCCTTAAAAGCAACAAATTCTTCAATTTGTTGAACATCATAGTAATTATAAACACCCTTGGCATATGAAGATAAGATTCCATTATCAATAAACTCACATTGGTAGGGAAGGTGTTTCTTAGGGTTTTCAGAGCAACAAGTAAAATCATATATTGCACATAAATTCCAAGCATAGCATTGCAAACGTTGAATTTGACCTCATAATAGTTTCCCTTTTTCAGATATATGGTGTCGCACATAACAAGCATGCTCATCTAAAGATTTGCCCTCAACTAAGCTAGTTGGGGTTTCGGCACGAGCACAAAGGGATCGAAGATGATCCAAGTAATAAGCTTCAACAGTGTGATAGATTTTGAGTGGTTCTTCAACCATTGGTTTAGTAGGTACAACTATTTTTTTGGTATTTTGCGTTTCCTACCCATAACTAAAGATAGAAAACAACTAAGAACAGCAAATAAAAATTACTTAGTGATAAAGCAAACAAGCACACACGAGAATATTCACCCCATGCTATTGCTCCCCGGCAACGACGCCAGAAAAAGGTCATGATAACCCACAATTATAGGGGATCACAACAGTTTTCGATAAGTAAGAGTGTCGAACCCAATGAGGAGCTAAAGGTAGAACAAATATTCCCTCAAGTTCTATCGACCACCGATACAACTCTACGCACGCTTGACGTTCGCTTTACCTAGAACAAGTATGAAACTAGAAGTACTTTGTAGGTGCTGTTGGATAGGTTTGCAAGACAACAAAGAGTACGTAAATAAAAAGTAGGGGCTGTTTAGATAAAGAAACAACTAAAGTAAATATAGCGAGTGTGAAAAAGTGGTGGTAGGGGTTGCGAAATTTTCCCTTAAGCAATTGACTACTTTACTAGACCGATAGCAAGTATCATGTGGGAGAGGCCACTGCTAGCATGCCATCCCTTACTTGGAATTCTATGCATTTATGATTGGAACTATTAGCAAGCATGCGCAACTACTAATGTTCATTTAAGGTAAAACTCAACCATAGCATTAAGATATATTGGTCCCCCTTCAATCCCGTATGCATCAATTTCTATGCTAGGTTGAAGCTTCTATCACTCTTGCCCTCCAATACATAGTCCTATCAACATACAACTAACCCTATGGTGTGATCCACGCGCGCGCTCATATGATGGGCACCAAAGGACAGCAACATAACCACAAGCAAATTAAATCAATCATAGCAATTCATCAACCACCGATAGGACAACGAAAATCTACTCAGACATCATAGGATGGCAACACATCATTGGATAATAATATGAAGCATAAAGCACCATGTTCAAGTAGAGGGTACAGCGGGTTGCGGGAGAGTGGACCGCTGTAGATAGAGGGGGGAAGGTGATGGAGATGTTGGTGAAGATGGCGGAGGTGTTGGTGTAGATCGCGGTGATGATGATGATGGCCACGGCGGCGTTTCGGCGCCATCGGAGGAGAGGGGGAGAGGGGGCCCCTTCTTCCTCTTCTTCCTTGACCTCCTCCCTATATGGGAGAAGGGTTTCCCCTCTGGTCCTTGGCCTCCATGGCATGGGAGGGGCGAGAGCCCCTCCGAGATTGGATCTATCTCTCTGTTTCTCTCTGGTTATGCGTTCTATTCTGGCTCTGTTTCACCGTTTCATGTATATATGGAGATCCGTAACTCCGATTGGCCTGTAACCTTTGCCGTGATTTTTTCCTGAAAATTAACTTTTTGCGGCAAAAGAAGAGCGTCAACCGCCTTATGGCTGGCTCACGAGGGTAGGGGGCGCGCCCCTACCTCGTGACCACCTCGGGCGCCGTCTCGCGTGGATTTTTCTTCCGAAATTTTCCAAATATTCCAAAAATAAGCTCCGTCCGTTTTTATCCTGTTTGGATTCCATTTGGTATGGATATTCTGTGAAACATAACACATGCAACAAAGAGGAACTGGCACTGGGCACTGGATCAATATGTTAGTCCCAAAAATAGTATAGAAAGTTGCCAAAAGTATATGAAAGTTGAATAATATTGGCATGGAACAATCAAAAATTATAGATACGACGGAGACGTATCAGTTCTCCCTGAGTATGCACCGTTGCGAAAGTTCTTCGTGCTGAGACACCACGTGATGATCGGGTGTGATAGGCTCTACGTTCAAATACAACGGGTGCAAAACAGTTGCACGCGCGGAATACTCAGGTTTAACTTGACGAGCCTAGCATATAACAGATATGGCCTCGGAACACGAAGACCGAAAGGTTGAGCGTGAATCATATAGTAGATATGATCAACATATTGATGTTCACCATTGATACTACTCCATCTCACGTGATGATCGGACATGGTTTAGTTGATTTGGATCACGTGATCACTTAGAGGATTAGAGGGATATCTTTCTAAGTGGGAGTTCTTAAGTAATATGATTAATTGAACTTAAATTTATCATGAACATAGTACCTGATAGTATCTTGCTTGTCTATGTTTGATTGTAGATAGATGGCTTGTGCTGTTGTTCCGTTGAATTATAATGCGTTCCTTGAGAAAGCAAAGTTGAAAGATGTTGGTAGCAATTACACGGACTGGGTCCGTAACTTGAGGATTATCCTCATTGCTGCACAGAAGAATTACGTCCTGAAAGCACCGCTAAGTGCCAAGCCTGCTGCAGGAGCAACACCAGATGTTATGAACGTCTGGCAGAGCAAAGCTGATGACTACTTGATAGTTCAGTGTGCCATGCTTTACGGCTTAGAACCGGGTCTTCAACGATGTTTTGAACGTCATGGAGCATATGAGATGTTCCAGGAGTTGAAGTTAATATTTCAAGCAAATGCCCGGTTTGAGAGATATGAAGTTTCCAATAAGTTCTATAGCTGCAAGATGGAGGAGAATAGTTCTGTCAGTGAACATATACTCAAAATGTCTAGGTATCATAATCACTTGACTCAATCGGGGGTTAATCTTCCTGTTGATAGTGTCATTGACAGAGTTCTTCAATCACTGCCACCAAGCTACAAAAGCTTCGTGATGAACTATAATATGCAAGGGATGAATAAAACTATTCCTGAGCTCTTCGCGATGCTAAAAGCCGCGGAGGTAGAAATCAAGACGGAGCATCAAGTGTTGATCAATAAGACCACCAGTTTCAAGAAAAAGGGCAAAGGGAAGAAGAAAGGGAACTTCAAGAAGAACAGCAAACAAGTTGCTGCTCAGGAGAAGAAACCCAAGTCTGGACCTAAGCCTGAGACTGAGTGCTTCTACTGCAAGAAGACTGGACACTGGAAGCGGAACTGCCCCAAGTATTTGGCGGATAAGAAGGATGACAAAGTGAACAAAGGTATATGTGATATACATGTTATTGATGTGTACCTTACTAATGCTCGCAGTAGCACCTGGGTATTTGATACTGGTTCTATTGCTAACATTTGCAACTCGAAATAGGGGCTACGGATTAAGCGAAGATTGGCTAAGGACGAGGTGACGATGCGCGTGGGAAATGGTTCCAAAGTCGATGTGATCGCGGTCGGCACGCTACCTCTACATCTACCTTCGGGATTAGTATTAGACCTAAATAATTGTTATTTGGTGCCAGCATTGAGCATGAACATTATATCTAGATCTTGTTTGATGCGAGACGGTTATTCATTTAAATCAAAGAATAATGGTTGTTCTATTTATATGAGTAATATCTTTTATGGTCATGCCCCCTTGAAGAGTGGTCTATTTTTGATGAATCTCAATAGTAGTGATACACATATTCATAATGTTGAAATCAAAAGATGCAGAGTTAATAATGATAGTGCAACTTATTTGTGGCACTGCCGTTTAGGTCATATCGGTGTAAAGCGCATGAAGAAACTCCATACTGATGGACTTTTGGAACCACTTGATTATGAATCACTTGGTACTTGCGAACCGTGCCTCATGGGTAAGATGACTAAAACGTCGTTCTCCGGTACTATGGAGAGAGCAACGGATTTGTTGGAAATCCTACATACAGATGTATGTGGTCCAATGAATATTGAGGCTCGTGGCGGATATCGTTATTTTCTCACCTTCACAGATGATTTAAGCAGATATGGGTATATCTACTTAATGAAACATAAGTCTGAAACAGTTGAAAAGTTCAAAGAATTTCAGAGTGAAGTTGAAAATCATCATAACAAGAAAATAAAGTTTCTACGATCTGATCGTGGAGGAGAATATTTGAGTTACGAGTTTGGTCTACATTTGAAACAATGTGGAATAGTTTCGCAACTCACACCACCCGGAACACCACAGCGTAATGGTGTGTCTAAACGTCGTAATCATACTTTATTGGATATGGTGCGATCTATGATGTCTCTTACTGATTTACCGTCATCATTTTGGGGTTATGCTTTAGAGAGGGCCGCATTCACGTTAAATAGGACATCATCGAAATCCGTTGAGACGACGCCTTATGAACTGTGGTTTGGCAAGAAACCAAAGTTGTCGTTTCTGAAAGTTTGGGGCTGCGATGCTTATGTGAAAAAGCTTCAACCTGATAAGCTCGAACCCAAATCGGAGAAATGTGTCTTCATAGGATACCCAAAGGAGACTGTTGGGTACACCTTCTATCACAGATCCGAAGACAAGACTTTTGTTGCTAAATTCGGAGTTTTTCTAGAGAAGGAGTTTCTCTCGAAAGAAGTGAGTGGGAGAAAAGTAAAACTTGATGAGGTAACTGTACCTGCTCCCTTATTGGAAAGTAGTACATCACAGAAACCGGTTTTGTGACACCTACACCAATTAGTGATGAAGCTAATGATAATGATCATGAAACTTCAGATCAAGTTACTACCGAACCTCGTAGATCAACCAGAGTAAGATCCGCACCAGAGTGGTACGGTAATTCTGTTCTGGAAGACATGATACTAGATCATGATGAACGTACGAACTATGAAGAAGCGATGGTGAGCCCAGATTCCGCAAAATGGCTAGAAGCCATGAAATCTGAGATGGGATCCATGTACGAGAACAAAGTGTGGACTTTGGTTGACTTGCCCGTTGATCGGCAAGCAATTGAGAACAAATGGATCTTCAAGAAGAAGACTGACGCTGACGGTAATGTTACTGTCTACAAAGCTCGACTTATTGCAAAAGGTTTTCGACAAGTTCAAGGGATTGACTACGATGAGACCTTCTCACCCGTAGCGATGCTTAAGTCTGTCCGAATCATGTTAGCAATTGCCGCATTTTATGATTATGAAATTTGGCAAATGGATATCAAAACTGCATTCCTGAATGGATTTCTGGAAGAAGAGTTGTATATGATGCAACCAGAAGGTTTTGTCGATCCAAAGGGAGCTAACAAAGTGTGCAAGCTCCAGCGATCCATTTATGGACTGGTGCAAGCCTCTTGGAGTTGGAATAAACGCTTTGATAGTGTGATCAAAGCATTTGGTTTTGTACAAACTTTTGGAGAAGCCTGTATTTACAAGAAAGTGAGTGGGAGCTCTGTAGCATTTCTGATATTATATGTGGATGACATATTATTGATTGGAAATGATATAGAATTTCTGGATAGCATAAAGGGATACTTGAATAAGAGTTTTTCAATGAAAGACCTCGGTGAAGCTGCTTACATATTGGGCATTAAGATCTATAGAGATAGATCAAGACACTTAATTGGACTTTCACAAAGCACATACCTTGACAAGGTTTTGAAGCAGTTCAAAATGGATCAAGCAAAGAAAGGGTTCTTGCCTGTGTTACAAGGTGTGAAGTTGAGTAAGACTCAATGTCCGACCACCGCAGAAGATAGAGAGAAAATGAAAGATGTTCCCTATGCTTTAGCCATAGGCTCTATCATGTATGCAATGTTGTGTACCAGAACTGATGTGTGCCTTGCTATAAGTCTAGCAGGGAGGTACCAAAGTAATCCAGGAGTGGATCACTGGACAGCGGTCAAGAACATCCTGAAATACCTGAAAAGGACTAAGGATATGTTTCTCGTATATGGAGGTGACAAAGAGCTCATCGTAAATGGTTACGTTGATGCAAGCTTTGACACTGATCCAGACGATTCTAAATCGCAAACCGGATACGTGTTTTTACTGAACGGTGGAGCTGTCAGTTGGTGCAGTTCTAAACAAAGCGTCGTGGCGGGATCTACATGTGAAGCGGAGTACATAGCTGCTTCGGAAGCAGCAAATGAAGGAGTCTGGATGAAGGAGTTCATATCCGATCTAGGTGTCATACCTAGTGCATCGGGTCCAATGAAAATCTTTTGTGACAATACTGGTGCAATTGCCTTGGCAAAGGAATCCAGATTTCACAAGAGAACCAAGCACATCAAGAGGCGCTTCAATTCCCTTCGGGATTTAGTCCAAGTGGGAGACATAGAAATTTGCAAGATACATACGGATCTGAATGTTGCAGACCCGCTGACTAAGCCTCCTCCATGAGCAAAACATGATCAACACCAAGGCTCCATGGGTGTTAGAATCATTACTGTGTAATCTAGATTATTGACTCTAGTGCAAGTGGGAGACTGAAGGAAATATGCCCTAGAGGCAATAATAAAGTTATTATTTATTTCCTTATATCATGATAAATGTTTATTATTCATGCCAGAATTGTATTAACCGGAAACATAATACATGTGTGAATACATAGACAAAACAGAGTGTCACTAGTATGCCTCTACTTGACTAACTCACTGATCAAAGATGGTTATGTTTCCTAACCATAGACATGAGTTGTCATTTGATTAACAGGATCACATCATTAGGAGAATGATGTGATTGACTTGAACCATTCCGTTAGCTTAGCACTTGATCGTTTAGTTTGTTGCTATTGCTTTCTTCATAACTTATACATGTTTCTATGACTATGAGATTATGCAATTCCCGTTTACCGGAGGAACACTTTGTGTGCTACCAAACATCACAACGTAACTGGGTGATTATAAATGTGCTCTACAAGTGTCTCCGAAGGTACTTGTTGGGTTGGCGTATTTCGAGATTAGGATTTGTCACTCCGATTGTCGGAGAGGTATCTCTGGGCCCTCTCAGTAATGCACATCACTCAAGCCTTGCAAGCATTGCAACTAATAAGTTAGTTGCGGGATGATGTATTACGTAACGAATAAAGAGACTTGCCAGTAACGAGATTGAACTAGGTATTGAGATACCGACGATCGAATCTCGGGCAAGTAACATACCGATGACAAAGGGAACAACGTATGTTGTTATGCGGTCTGACCGATAAAGATCTTCGTAGAATATGTAGGAGCCAATATGAGCATCCAGGTTCCGCTATTGGTTATTGACCGGAGACATGTCTCGGTCATGTCTACATAGTTCTCGAACCCGTAGGGTCCGCACGCTTAAAGTTCGGTGACGATAGTAATTAGGGTTTTTGTATTTTGATGTACCGAAGGTTGTTTGGAGTCTCGGATGTGATCACGGACATAACGAGGAGTCTCGAAATGGTCGAGACATAAGGATTGATATATTGGAAGCCTATATTTGGATATCGGAAATGTTCCGGCTGAAATCGGGATTTTACCGGAGTACCGGGGGGTTACCGGAACCCCCCCCCCCCCCCGGGGGGGGGTTATTGGGCCTACATGGGCCATAAGGGAGAAGAGGAGGGCCGGCCAGGGCAGGCCGCGCCCCCCTCCCCCCTAGTCCGAATAGGACAAGGAAGGGGGGGGCGCCCCCCTTTCCTCTTTCTCCCTTCCTCCTTCCTTTTTCAACAAGGCAAGAGGGGGGAGTCCTACTCCCGGTTGGAGTAGGACTCCTCCAGGCGCACCCATAGGGCCGGCCGCACCTCCCCCTCTCCCTCCTTTATATACTGAGGCAAGGGGGCACCCCATGACACACAAGTTGATCCTCGTGATCATTCCTTAGTCGTGTGCGGTGCCCCCTTCCACCATATTCCACCTCGGTCATATCGTAGCGGTGCTTAGGCGAAGCCCTGCGTTGGTAGAACATCGTCACCGTCATCATGCCGTCGTGCTGACGAAACTCTCCCTCAACGTTTTGCTGGATCGGAGCTCGAGGGACGTCACCGAGTTGAACGTGTGCAGAACTCGGAGGTGACGTAAGTTCGGTACTTGGATCAGTCAGATCGGGAAGATGTACGACTACTTCCTCTACGTTGTGTCAACGCTTCCGTTGCCGGTCTACGAGGGTACGTAGACAACACTCTCCCCTCTCGTTGCTATGCATCACCATGATCTTGCGTGTGCGTAGGAATTTTTTTAAAATTACTATGTTCCCCAACACTATGGTACACACTGCTAGCAGTAGTGCAGGGTATAGACCAGCGCTACAGCTAGTTAGCAGTAGCGCGGGTGGGTCCAGCGCTACTGCTATAAGTTAGTGTTGGGGAACGTAGTAATTTCAAAAAAATTCCTATGCACACGCAAGATCATGGTGATGCATAGCAACGAGAGGGGAGAGTGTTGTCTATGTACCCTCGTAGATCGAAGCGGAAGCGTTGACGCAACGTAGAGGAAGTAGTTGTACGTCTTCCCGATCCGACCGATCCAAGCACCTTTACTCCGGCGCCTCCGAGTTCTTAGCACACGTACAGCTCGATGACGCTCCCCGGGCACCGATCCAGCAAAGCTTCGGGGATGAATTCTGTCAGCACAACGGCGTGGTGACGATGATGATGTGCTACCGATGCAGGGCTTCGCCTAAGCACTACAACGATATGACCGAGGTGGAATATGGTGGAGGGGGGCACCGCACACGGCTAAGGAACGATCACGAAGATCAACTTGTGTGTTCTAGGGTGCCCCCCTGCCCCCGTATATAAAGGAGCAAGGGGGAGGCCGGCCGGCCCTTGGTGCGCCAAGGAGAGAGGGGGGAGTCCTTCTCCTAGTGGGAGTAGGACTCCCCTTTCCTAGTCCAACTAGGAGTAGGGAGGGGAAGGAAAGAGAGGGAGGGGGAGAGGGAAAGGGGGGCCGCACCCCCCCTCCTAGTCCTATTCGGACTCCCCATGAGGGGGGCGCGCCACCTCCTGGGCTGCTGCCCTCTCTCTCCCCTCAAGCCCAATAAGGCCCATTACTTCCCCGGGGGGTTCCGGTAACCCCTCCGGCACTCCGTTTTCTCCGAAATCACCCGGAACAATTCCGGTGTCCGAATATAGCCATCCAATATATCAATCTTTATGTCTCGACCATTTCGAGACTCCTCGTCATGTCCGTGATCACATCCGAGACTCCGAACTAACTTCGGTACATCAAAATGCATAAACTCATAATAACTGTCATCGTAACGTTAAGCGTGCGGACCCTACGGTTCGAGAACAATGTAGACATGACTGAGACAAATCTCCGATCAATAATCAATAGCGGGACCTGGACGCCCATATTGGCTCCTACATATTCTACGAAGATCTTTATCGGTCAGACCGCATAACAACATACGTTGTTCCCTTTGTCATCGATATGTTACTTGCCCGAGATTCGATCGTCGGTATCCAATACCTAGTTCAATCTCGTTACCAGCAAGTCTCTTTACTCGTTCTGTAATGCATCATCTCGCAACTAACTCATTAGTTGCAATGCTTGCAAGGCTTATGTGATGTGCATTACCGAGAGGGCCCAGAGATACCTCTCCGACAATCGGAGTGACAAATCCTAATCTCGAAATACGCCAACCCAACATGTACCTTTGGAGACACCTGTAGAGCACCTTTATAATCACCCATTTACGTTGTGACGTTTGGTAGCACACAAAGTGTTCCTCCGGCAAATGGGAGTTGCATAATCTCATAGTCATAGGAACATGTATAAGTCATGAAGAAAGCAATAGCAACATACTAGACGATCGGGTGCTAAGCTAATGGAATGGGTCATGTCAATCAGATCATTCACCTAATGATGTGATCTCGTTAATCAAATAACAACTCTTTGTTTATGGTTAGGAAACATAACCATCTTTGATTAACGAGCTAGTCAAGTAGAGGCATACTAGTGACACTCTGTTTGTCTATGTATTCACACATGTATTATGTTTCCGGTTAATACAATTCTAGCATGAATAATAAACATTTATCATGATATAAGGAAATAAATAATAACTTTATTATTGCCTCTAGGGCATATTTCCTTCAGTTAGCTGCAACGCCCTAGTAGTAGTGCGGCCCTAGTAGTGGGAGCATCCAGAGCAATAGCTTGTTGGGGAGGCGTGAGAAGTCATTGTCGCCAGAGCCGTGGAATTGTCACGGCAGATGTCCTAGCGGATGGACTTAGTCGTGGAGCCATCGCAACTAGGTTAGCTTAAAGGGGTTAAACGGGACAAAGGACATAGGGAGTTTATACTGGTTAGGCCCCTTGCGGTGAAGGTAAAGGCCTAATCCAGTTTGAGGTGGTATTGCTTAGGTTTTGATTACCAGGGAGCGAATACGCTTGACCTAGCTTTCGATCTCTTGTTTCTTGCCCTAAACCGCTGTCGGGTCGTCCCTTTATATACATAGGTAGACGCCCAGCGGTTCATAGAGTCCCGGCCGGCTCATACACAATGTGTCTACCTCGGTGACTAATTACACTTGCCTTACAATACAAGCTATACATACATGGCGGTTCATCCTCCTAGTCCTTAAATCACCTCTGGGTCTTGGGTCGTCGTCCGGCTCGTATGATCTGTCATCTTCGTTGGTAAGCCATCAGTGGTATAACCCGGCCCCTCCTGGGCGGTTTATACCCAATAGTTATATCCCCAACAGCCAGTGTCCATCGTCGTCGGGTGGAAGGAGATGTGGAGAGATCGGGGCTGGGGTGAGTGGGGATCAAGAGAGGGTAAGAGCATCTCCAGCCGCGCCCCCAGGAAGGCCTCCTCAGGCGATTTTCTCGTGCCGGCGCCGAAAAAATGGCCCAGTCGCACCCCCAGGAGCCCGATTTGCGTGGGCCTGGGCCGAAAACAGCGCCGGCGGACCCAGGCCGAACCCGGCGCGCTGGGGGCGCCGGGGCGAGATGTTTTGGCGCGAAAAAGCCGCGGGCCAGCCGCGTCAGCGATACGGCGCCTCGTCTTCCCCCAACGGCCTCGGTTCCCGTGGGGAATCAATGGCAAGGCTGCCGTCGGTCAGCCTTGCCATTGATTCCTCACGGGCGGCGCGTCACTGGATGGTGAACCGACGCCTCCCCTCCCTCGCACGCGTTCACACGGGCGCGGCGCGACTATATTGCCGGTGGCCTCACTCGCCTGTGCCCACACCAGCCCCGCCCCTCGCCGCCGCCCAGTCCCTCCCTCTACCTCTCCCGAGCGCCGCCGCCCAGCCCCTCCCTCTCCCTCTCTACCTCTCCCGAGCCTGTTGCCATGGCAGAACGTTTCCCCAGAGACCAGGCGGCGGCCAACGGCTTCGGCCGCCGTTCGCTGCGCGAACATGAGTCCTGGCTCCTGTTCCAGGTGAACATCCCGGCGCCGCCGGACATGCGCGCCGGGCCGACGGGGTGGAGGCTCAGTGACGGGAGAGTGCCCGTTCCCCCCTTGCCCGATGCCGTGGCCAAGCCAAACTACTTCGCCGAGGAGGTCAAGGTCGTCCGGGCCTCCCTCACCGAAGCCCAGCTCTCCCTCCCCCAGTACGCCACCGACAACCACGCGGCTTAGGCAGCGTACTTCGAGCACCGCCAGCGGCAGCGGTTGGCGTCCACCAACGACGCGCCGGTGGTCGGTGTCCAGAAGAACAGTGAGGGGCGCCACCTGTGGTGGGGCGTCCCCGGCCGCACACTCCAGGGCGTGCTGACGCACCTCGAGGGCGGCAACAACCAGCCGTTGGCATACCCGGCGAGGGCGGCCGCCCCGCCGCACCACTGATGCGCCGGGCCATGGGCGCCAAGGAGGTTCGGGTCCTCCTCCTCTTCTTCCTCCCCGCGCTCTTCCTCTCACTCCTCCGGTGCTCCGGCCCTGCTCGGCATCAAGGCCGAGCCTGCGGCGGAGACGCCGCTCGGCCGGTGCACTCGCAACGCTGGCATCGTCATCAACGAGGGCGGCCGGCGCGCCTCCTCGTTGACTCCTCCTCCGCGCTTCGTCAAGCCAAAGACGGAGCCGGGGCTCGCGCCGGCGAAGACGGAGCCGGCCGCGCCGGTGAAGACGGAGCTCGACGACGACGACGCGGCCCTGGAACTCCATAGCGATGGAGAAGGAGCGCCTGGAGAAGGCGAAGGAGCGCCAGTGCGCCGCCCTGCGCCGCTTCGCGGAGCGCCGACGCGGCCGCGACGAAGGTGGGGTCGTCGTCATCTGCGACAGCGACGACGACGAGCGCCACCGCCACCAGCCCGCGTTGGCGACGCCGGTCAAGGGTCCACCAGGGACGGCCGCGTCAAGGAGGAGAAGTCCGATGACGGCGGCGACGATGGCGGCGACGACGGCGATTACTCGGCGTTTAGCTAGTTTCTCTTTTAGTTTAGTTATTATCTATTTTGCTATGTAATGAAAACAGGCGAACATGCCTAATATATGCCCAAGTTTGCCGAAATTTATCGTGTTTCGCTGAACTTCACCGAACTGTGCCGAAATTTGCTTTACAAATTTTATTTTCAAACGCGCCTGGGGCGACCTTGGGGCCGGCGGCTGGGGACCAACTCGCCCTCAGACCTAATTTTTGTGCCGGCTCACCCCCATGCGGCGATTTTAGGCGCCCCGTGGGGGGCCAACGGTTGGAGAGGCTCTAAGCAAGGATCGAGGGATGCGACGCAACGTCTAGCAACAGGGTGAGCGAGCGAGGCAGAGGAGCACGTGGATCGAGCGACTGAGGAAGAGATTGAGCGTGAGCTCGAGATGCTATCGTGGAGGAGGAGTGGTGGAGCAAAGGACCTAATCGCGTCTTCTGCCGGCGGCACGGAGGTGGATAGGCAAAAACACCAACAGGAGGTGGGATGGCGTGATGGGGAACAAGATCCTCGTTGAGGGCATCTCCAGCCGTTGGCCCCCCAGGGGGCGTCTAAAAGCGCCGCCTGGGGGTGAGCCGACGAAAAAAATGGCACTGGGGGCGAGTCGGTCCCCAGCCGTCGGCCCCTAGGGCCGCCCCCAGGCGCGTATCTTAAAAAATTAGAACCGTTCGGCGAAGTTATGATAAAAACTAGTTAAATTTCGGCCAAACATTACAAATTTCGGCGAAATTCGGCCAAACATTACATGAAACTAATCTAAAAAAAGAGAAAGGGGTTGAAGTCGTCGCCGCCGTCGCCGCCATCGTCGTCGTCGGCCTTCTCCTTCTTGACGCGGGCGCCCCTGCTGGACCCCTCCCCGGCGTCGCCATGGCGAACAGGCGGCGACGCGTAGTCGTCGTCGTCGCTGTCGCACAAGACGCCGACCCCGCCTTCCTCGCGGCCGCGTCGGCGCTCCTCGAAGCGGCGTAGGGCGGCGCGCTGCCGCTCCTTCTGCTTCTCGCGGCGCGCCTTCTCCATCGCAATGGAGTCCTGACGCGCCCATTGGAGGGCGGCGTCGCCATCGTCGTCGAACTCCGCCTTCACCGGCGCCAGCCCCGGCTCCGTCTTCACCGGCGCCAGCCCCGGCTCCGTCTTTGGCTTGACGAAGCGCGGAGGAGCCGACGAGGGGGCGCGCCGGCCGCCCTCGTTGATGACGATGCCGGCGCTGCGAGTGCGCCGGCCGAGCGGCGTCTCCGCCGCGGGCTCGGCCTTGACGCCGAGCAGCGCCGGAGAGCCGGAGGAGTGTGAAGAAGAACGGGAGATGAGGAGGAAGAAGAGGAGGCGCCGAACCTCCTTGGAGCCCATGGCCCGGCGCGTCGGTGCTGCGCCGGGGCGGCCACCCTCGCCGGGGGGTACGCCAACGGCGGGTCGTTGCCGCCCTCGAGGTACGTGAGCACGCCCTCGAGTGTGCGGCCGGGGACGCCCCACCAGAGGTAGCGTCCCTCGCTGTTCTGCCGGCTGCCGACCACCGGCGCGCCGTTGGTGGACGCCAAGCGCTGCTGTTGGCGGCGCTCGAAATACGCCGCCCAGGCCGCGTGGTTGTCGGCGGCGTACTGGGGAGGGAGAGCTCGGCGTCGGTGAGGGACGCGCGCACGATCTCGACCTCCTCGGCGAAGTACCTCGGGTCCGCCACGGCGTCGGGCAACGGGGGAATGGGCACTCCCCCGGCGCTGAGTCTCCACCCCGTCGGCCCGGCGCGCATGTCCGGCGGCGCCGGGATGTTCGCCTGGAACAGGAGCCAGGACTCCTGTTTTGCGAGCGAACGGCGGCCGAAGCCGTTGGCCGCCGCCGTATCTCCGGGGAAGCGTTCTGCCATGGCGAAGGCGGGGCTGGGCGGGCTCGGAGAGGTAGAGGGAGGGGCTGGGCGGCGGCGCTCGGGAGAGGTAGGAGAGGAAGGGCTGGACGGCGGCGAGGGGCGGGGCTGGTGTGGGCGCAGGTGAGTGGAGGCCGCCGGCTTTTATAGCCGGGCCGCGCCCGTGTGTACGCGTGCGAGGGAGTGGAGGCGTCGGCGCGCCGTCCCGTGAACGCGCCGCCCGTGAGGAATCAATGGCAAGGCTGACCGGCGGCAGCCTTGCCATTGATTCCCCGCGGGAACCGAGGCCGTTGGGGGAAGACGAGGCGCCGAGTCGCTGACGCGGCTGGCCCGCGTCTTTTTCGCGCCAAAACAGCTCGCCCCGGCGCCCCCGGCGCCCTCCAGCGCGCCGGGTTCGGCCTGGGTCCGCCGGCGCTGTTTTCGGCCCAAGCCGGCGAAAATCGGGCTCCTGGGGACGCGACTGGGCCGTTTTTTCGGCGCCGGCGCGAAAAAATCGCCTGGGGAGGCTTCCTGGGGGCGCGGCTGGAGATGCCCTGAACGAGCTACCTTCACTCGACTAGGCATATATTTTGGGCAGACTAGTCAAGATATGCTATTTGGGCCGGCCCGGGAAAGAGATGCTACGTGAGCTTGGTTTGTTCCGGTTGTTTCATTCAGGAACTTTTGTATTATTTGCCACACTTTTTTTCCTAAAATTTGCATATTTTGCACATCACCACCGCATGTCAGTGTCGAAAATATGCAAGTTGCAAAAAAAGTGTGGCAAATGTGCAAATCCCCCGTTTCATTCGCTCGTTGGGTTTGTCTCAAAAAAAATTGCTCGCTGGTTTCTTTTTAGTGGAATTGTTTGGGCCTTTTTCCATTTTTTTTGTTTTTTCTGTAAAATAAAATGGAGCACAAATTTTGCTCCAATCTATTAATTAAGGAGTTGCTCAACAAGAATTAAAATGAAAAGGAACTACAATAAGCCTACTCTGGGGCATAATTCTACTCAAGCTCTTGGCACCCCAATGACTCAAAGCTTAGCAATGGTTTTTATTTTCTCAAAAAGGACGGGTGACCAAGACATCATAGCCTAGGCCGCGTCGACTACTTCCCGTGTCCTGCTGATGACCACCTCCCATCACCCACAGAGAAATTAAGTTACTAGTGACACGTTTGGTCGTCCGCATTAGCCTCAGCCAAGCTAACGCGTGATGTTTTTGGCATGTTTGGGTGCTTGGACCGCATCGAAAAGCTGGCCCGCCAGTTGGTGCACCAATATGAAACTTGGTTTAAAGACCACAATTTTATTATCCCAATCAACACACATGCCTTTTTGCTAGCCTTGTCCTAATGAAAGCCAGCAATAGTGAACCAACCTGTGGTTGAATGGTTAGAGGGACTGTGGTATCTCCAGCCTATCAGGGTTCAAGTCCTGGTGCTCGCATTATTTCTGGATTTATTTCAGGATTTCCGGCGATGCGCTTTCAGTGGGAGGAGACGTTTCCGTCCACGACGAGGCGCCGACGGTGACTTCGTAAATTTCAAAATGACATGCCGGCTTAGTCTCTCGGAGGTGCTCGTATGGATAGGATGTGTGTGTGTTTATAGGGGTGAGTGTATGTGCGTATGTATGAGCGCTTGAGTATGTACTGATGTTAAAAAAAGCCAGCAGTATAGGCATCATAAGTGGAGGAAGAGGAGCACGTGGATCGAGCGACTGAGGAAGAGATTGAGCGTGAGCTCGAGATGCTATCGTGGAGGAGGAGTGGTGGAGCAAAGGACCTAATCGCGTCTTCTGCCGGCGGCACGGAGGTGGATAGGCAAAAACACCAACGGGAGGTGGGATGGCATGATGGGGAACAAGATCCTTGTTGAGGGCATCTCCAGCCGTTGGCCCCCCAGGGGGCGTCTAAAAGCGCCGCCTGGGGGTGAGCCGGCGAAAAAAATGGCACTGGGGGCGAGTCGGTCTCCAGTCGTCGGCCCCTAGGGCCGCCCCCAGGCGCGTATCTTAAAAAACAGAACCGTTCGGAGAAGTTATGATAAAAACTAGTTAAATTTCGGCCAAACATTACAAATTTCGGCGAAATTCGGCCAAACATTACATGAAACTAATCTAAAAAAAGAGAAAGGGGTTGAAGTCGTCGCCGCCGTCGCCGCCATCGTCGTCGTCGGCCTTCTCCTTCTTGACGCGGGCGCCCCTGCTGGACCCCTCCCCGGCGTCGCCATGGCGAACAGGCGGCGGCGCGTAGTCGTCGTCGTCGCTGTCGCACAAGACGCCGACCCCGCCTTCCTCGCGGCCGTGTCGGCGCTCCTCGAAGCGGCGTAGGGCGGCGCGCGGCCGCTCCTTCTGCTTCTCGCGGCGCGCCTTCTCCATCGCAATGGAGTCCTGGCGCGCCCATTCGAGGGTGGCGTCGCCATCGTCGTCGAACTCGGCCTTCACCAGCGCCAGCCCCGGCTCCGTCTTTACCGGCGCCAGCCCCGGCTCCGTCTTTGGCTTGACGAAGCGCGGAGGAGCCGACGAGGGGGCGCGCCGGCCGCCCTCGTTGATGACGATGCCGGCGCTGCGAATGCGCCGGCCGAGCGACGTCTCCGCCGCGGGCTCGGCCTTGACGCCGAGCAATGCCGGAGAGCCGGAGGAGTGTGAAGAAGAATGGGATGATGAGGAGGAAGAAGAGGAGGCGCCGAACCTCCTTGGAGCCCATGGCCCGGCGCGTCGGTGCTGCGCCGGTGCGGCCACCCTCGCCGGGGGGTACGCCAACGGCGGGTTGTTGCCGCCCTCGAGGTACGTGAGCACGCCCTCGAGTGTGCGGCCGGGGACGCCCCACCAGAGGTAGCGTCCCTCGCTGTTCTGCCGGCTGCCGACCACCGGCGCGCCGTTGGTGGACGCCAAGCGCTGCTGTTGGCGGCGCTCGAAATACGCCGCCCAGGCCGCGTGGTTGTCGGCGGCGTACTGGGGGAGGGAGAGCTCGGCGTCGGTGAGGGACGCGCGCACGATCTCGACCTCCTCGGCGAAGTACCTCAGGTCCGCCACGGCGTCGGGCAACGGGGGAATGGGCACTCCCCCGGCGCTGAGTCTCCACCCCGTCGGCCTGGCGCGCATGTCCAGCGGCGTCGGGATGTTCGCCTGGAACAGGAGCCAGGACTCCTGTTTTTGGAGCGAACGGCGGCCGAAGCCGTTGGCCGCCGCCGTATCTCCGGGGAAGCGTTCTGCCATGGCGAAGGCGGGGCTGGGCGGGCTCGGGAGAGGTAGAGGGAGGGGCTGGGCGGCGGCGCTCAGGGAGAGGTAGGGAGAGGAAGGGCTGGACGGCGGCGAGGGGCGGGGCTGGTGTGGGCGCAAGTGAGTGGAGGCCGCCGGCTTTTATAGCCGGGCCGCGCCCGTGTGTACGCGTGCGAGGGAGTGGAGGCGTCGGCGCGCCGTCCCGTGAACGCGCCGCCCGTGAGGAATCAATGGCAAGGCTGACCGGCGGCAGCCTTGCCATTGATTCCCCACGGGAACCGAGGCTGTTGGGGGAAGACGAGGCGCCGAGTCGCTGACGCGGCTGGCCCGCGTCTTTTTCGCGCCAAAACAGCTCGCCCCGGCGCCCCCGGGCGCCCTCCAGCGCGCCGGGTTCGGCCTGGGTCCGCCGGCGCTGTTTTCGACCCAAGCCGACGAAAATCGGGCTTCTGGGGACGCGACTGGGCCGTTTTTTCAGCACCGGCGCGAAAAAATCGCCTGGGAAGGCTTTCCTGGGGGCGCGGCTGGAGATGCCCTGAACGAGCTACCTTCACTCGACTAGGCATATATTTTGGGCAGACTAGTCAAGATATGCTATTTGGGCCGGCCCGGGAAAGAGATGCTACGTGAGCTTGGTTTGTTCCGGTTGTTTCATTCAGGAACTTTTGTATTATTTGCCACACTTTTTTTTCCTAAAATTTGCATATTTTGCACATCACCACCGCATGTCAGTGTCGAAAATATGCAAGTTGCAAAAAAAGTGTGGCAAATGTGCAAATCCCCCGTTTCATTCGCTCGTTGGGTTTGTCTCAAAAAAAATTGCTCGCTGGTTTCTTTTTAGTGGAATTGTTTGGGCCTTTTTCCATTTTTTTTGTTTTTTCTGTAAAATAAAATGGAGCACAAATTTTGCTCCAATCTATTAATTAAGGAGTTGCTCAACAAGAATTAAAATGAAAAGGAACTACAATAAGCCTACTCTGGGGCATAATTCTACTCAAGCTCTTGGCACCCCAATGACTCAAAGCTTAGCAATGGTTTTTATTTTCTCAAAAAGGACGGGTGACCAAGACATCATCGCCTCGGCCGCGTCGACTACTTCCCGTGTCCTGCTGATGACCACCTCCCATCACCCACAGAGAAATTAAGTTACTAGTGACACGTTTGGTCGTCCGCATTAGCCTCAGCCAAGCTAACGCGTGATGTTTTTGGCATGTTTGGGTGCTTGGACCGCATCGAAAAGCTGGCCCGCCAGTTGGTGCACCAATATGAAACTTGGTTTAAAGACCACAATTTTATTATCCCAATCAACACACATGCCTTTTTGCTAGCCTTGTCCTAATGAAAGCCAGCAATAGTGAACCAACCTGTGGTTGAATGGTTAGAGGGACTGTGGTATCTCCAGCCTATCAGGGTTCAAGTCCTGGTGCTCGCATTATTTCTGGATTTATTTCAGGATTTCCGGCGATGCGCTTTCAGTGGGAGGAGACGTTTCCGTCCACGACGAGGCGCCGACGGTGACTTCGTAAATTTCAAAATGACATGCCGGCTTAGTCTCTCGGAGGTGCTCGTATGGATAGGATGTGTGTGTGTTTATAGGGGTGAGTGTATGTGCGTATGTATGAGCGCTTGAGTATGTACTGATGTTAAAAAAAAGCCAGCAGTATAGGCATCATAAGTGGAGGAAGAGGAGCACGTGGATCGAGCGACTGAGGAAGAGATTGAGCGTGAGCTCGAGATGCTATCGTGGAGGAGGAGTGGTGGAGCAAAGGACCTAATCGCGTCTTCTGCCGGCGGCACGGAGGTGGATAGGCAAAAACACCAACGGGAGGTGGGATGGCATGATGGGGAAGAAGATCCTTGTTGAGGGCATCTCCAGCCGTTGGCCCCCCAGGGGGCGTCTAAAAGCGCCGCCTGGGGGTGAGCCGGCGAAAAAAATGGCACTGGGGGCGAGTCGGTCTCCAGCCGTCGGCCCCTAGGGCCGCCCCCAGGCGCGTATCTTAAAAAAACAGAACCGTTCGGCGAAGTTATGATAAAAACTAGTTAAATTTCGGCCAAACATTACAAATTTCGGCGAAATTCGGCCAAACATTACATGAAACTAATCTAAAAAAAGAGAAAGGGGTTGAAGTCGTCGCCGCCGTCGCCGCCATCGTCGTCGTCGGCCTTCTCCTTCTTGACGCGGGCGCCCCTGCTGGACCCCTCCCCGGCGTCGCCATGGCGAACAGGCGGCGGCGCGTAGTCGTCGTCGTCGCTGTCGCACAAGACGCCGACCCCGCCTTCCTCGCGGCCGCGTCGGCGCTCCTCGAAGCGGCGTAGGGCGGCGCGCGGCCGCTCCTTCTGCTTCTCGCGGCGCGCCTTCTCCATCGCAATGGAGTCCTGGCGCGCCCATTCGAGGGCGGCGTCGCCATCGTCGTCGAACTCGGCCTTCACCAGCGCCAGCCCCGGCTCCGTCTTTACCGGCGCCAGCCCCGGCTCCGTTTTTGGCTTGACGAAGCGCGGAGGAGCCGACGAGGGGGCGCGCCGGCCGCCCTCGTTGATGACGATGCCGGCGCTGCGAATGCGCCGGCTGAGCGACGTCTCCGCCGCGGGCTCGGCCCTGACGCCGAGCAATGCCGGAGAGCCGGAGGAGTGTGAAGAAGAATGGGATGATGAGGAGGAAGAAGAGGAGGCGCCGAACCTCCTTGGAGCCCATGGCCCGGCGCGTCGGTGCTGCGCTGGTGCGGCCATCGAAGGACGCCACAGGCGAAGCCATGCGGCCGACGGTGGCGACGGGGACCTTGCTCGCGGCTTGGCACGGCGGCGAGCTTCTGGTGGACAATGGCACTGGCACAGTGGGGTTGGTGATCGGATCTGACATAGACGGATCAACGTGGCGATGGGTGGTTGGGCGCGGCGCAACAGACATGTGTGGGCATGTGGCCGTGGGTGTTCACGGCGGCACTGGTATGCCGGGCATTGTGATGGCATGTGCGCCAGGGGGCGGCGGCGATCATCCTCGGTTGCTGCTGATCCAGGCGCGTGGTGCATGCACTCCAAATCCGTGATGGAGGAGTGCGCAGAGATTGCGCTGGCTGGAGGCAGGCGGGCTGGACGTGGAGCTCTTGCTGGTTGTTTCGGTGGACACACTTGCACGTCCTGGAATGAACGGATTGCTTGCAGGCTAGCTTTGCACTTCAGTGCATCAGGCTAGCAGAAGCTTCACCATCCTCTTGCACTGCAAGGTCTGACACCCAGAAAAACAGATCGCCACGTGTTGCTCTTGGCGACTCTGAGCGGCGCATCCACGCCGACGCTACCAACGCTCTCTCCCTCATACATTCTCTCCTCCTCGCTGAATGTTTTCGTTGGGCTGCCCAACGGCTATAGTTATCCTAATCTTTTGTTGACTAAGTTGACAACGCCTTCCGCAGACTTCGTTCTCATGGGTCCATAATGTCAGCTTCAAAAGCTATGGTAGACATGCAACCCATTTATTTTACATCTCATTTTGATTCTGTTTCTGTTTTTCGAATACACTTATTCTGTGGGGTGGATGAAAAAACTATATTGCGGACATGCAACCTATTTATTATTTTTGAGAATTTACAGTCCATTTGATTTTGTTTTCGAATACACCTATTTACAGGACTGGGTTAAAAAATAATATCGCAGACATGCATGACATTTATTATTTCTGAGAATTTACAACCCATTTGTTTTTTTAGAAGTACGCATCTACTTTTTTTTGCGAAATGCATTTACTTTTTTTCGGATACACCTATTTGTTGCGGTAGGTGAAAAAACAATATTGCGGAATTTGTTGCGGTAGGTGAAAAAAACAATATTGTGGAACAGCAACCCATTTATTATTTCTGAGAATTTAGAGCCAATCTGCTTTATTAAAAAAAGTAGACTCGTTTTCTTTTGTTTTCCGAATACATCTATTTGTTGGGCTGGTTAAAAAAAGTAATATAATGGGCATGCAAGTCATTTATTTTTTTGGATAGTTTACAGCCCATTTGTTTTTGTTAGAAATCAACCGATTTGTTGTGATAGATGAAAAAATAATATTGGTCTAGACACAACATTTCCTATAAAAGATACTATAAAACTGGGTTCAGCTTTCATTAAAAAAACTTAAATAGAGCTTGACATTCTTATATGAAAAACCAGTTCGTCGTAGGGCCTAAAAGCAAGCACGGATGGGTCGGCCGCGAGTGTTCTTTTCTTTTACCCTCCATGTTTTTTGGTCGGTTTTTCTTAAGAAAATATATGTATTTTAGAAAGCTAAATCTTTAAAACCATATTTAAAAAGGAAAAATATTTTTTACATAAATTGTCAAGTATGACTTTTTAAAATCGCATGTATAAGAAAATGTTCACCATATATTAAAAAAAATTCATCCTATATTTTAACATGTCGCTAAAAATATTCAATGTATATTATAAAAATGTTTAGACTATTATTATTAAATGTTTGTTGTGCATTAAAGAATTGTTCACAGTGTACTAAAAATTTCTTCACCGTATATTATTAAGAAGGAAAAATAAAAATACAAGAATGTAAAAATACGAAACGAAAAACCTGAACGAAAAGTTGTAAAATAGCTGCTGCAGCGCAGCGAATGAGAAAACAACTAGAAACCCCCAACAGGGCCGCCCCAGTACTGCTTGCCCGCGGGCGTCGAGGTAACTAACCGCACGAGAGCGGCATGTCCATGGCTCTTTGGGCCGGCCTAATTATCACCAAAATACCAAGTTGAAGATTTCTCCAGCCATTTCTTCTGTATCACATGGAGACAAGTAAAGTTTCTAAAAAAAACATGGAGACAAGAAAAGAGAAAAGAAAGGAGGTATTTGTTGGCAGTAGATGGGTTTTACTAAAGGCCAAAATTATGATTCTTTAGTTATTTGTTTTAGACATGCAATTCTTCTAATCTACTTGTTTCCATTTCTTAATGGGTTTTTATTCTAAAAATAAAATTTATAATTTTATGAGCATATAAGAATGTTTACAAATTAAGAATCATGGATTTTAAAACATTACCAGATATAAAAAGTGTTAACGAATTTATAAAATGTCAAAGAATTTTAAAATTGATAAAGATTCTATTCGTAGTTTCTATTTTTAATATTTTCTGATTACATTTTTCTTCTTTTATAAAACTTGAAAAATTTGTAGAAAATGTTTTGTCAATATAAAAAAAGATCCAAATTTTATAATTATTTAGTGATTTAAAAAATATCTGCAGTTTTTTTAAAGATGTTACGCCTTCTGATCCATATTAGGTATCGTTGAAACGGATGCATCTAACACTATGGATCGGATGGGTACAAATTGTCATTTGAGCATGCCAAGGCCTCTTGTTAAAAACCTACTGCTTTGATCTACATCTTTCTTGCTCATGTCTTTCGTCGAGGGTCTTATGCATTGGATATTATTATGTCACTACGTCACAGATCGGTGTAGGGGGAAAGGCTGGCTTGTGTGGGTGTTGCTTACGCATATGCGATTTGTTTTTTTTTTTGCATGTACCTTTGGGACATTTTCCATATTATATGTATTGACCTCTTGCCATTGGTGGGTATTAGGCGTATCCAGGCCGAGGTTCACAGTGAAGAAACCGACATGCTAATGCGGCTGCTCGGTCCACTGCTCGCTATTTCTAACATCGTGAAATATGAAGGTGTGTTGCAAATTTGGTCACTACTAATTTTATATGCGGTACTATTTCAGCCTGGTATATAGCTGATTTTACAGAAATGAAATTCCGTTTACAATGATTTCCTCCCTCGTCTGTTTCTTCGATCCGTTTCATGCACACGTCAGATTTTTTGAGTGGGCGGTTGTTGCACTGAGTAGGCTTTCCCTTTGTGTTGGCTATGTTGCAAACTATACCGATGTCACACCCTCTTAGTGTGGTCGGTGTTGGCTCTACAGAGGGCAAGGGAGCGGAGCTATATGTTTGTGTTCTTCCCACGTGTTGATTATAAATTGTCCCATGCGATACCTGCCACCAAGGGCGAGTCCATTGTCGTGC
>NC_057797.1:758184028-758189433 GCF_018294505.1 Triticum aestivum | reverse complement strand
CCCTAGTGCCCGCGCCGCCCCAAGACCGCCGCCGACGCCGCTGGGTCGGCCCGTCCCCGTCCACGGCGGCCCATCCCCGGCTGCGGCCGCCCCGTCCCTGACTGCGTCGGCGGCCAACGCCACTGCCCCGCTCAGCGCCGCCCTTCTCCACCCCGACCTCGCCGCCGCCCCGCCTCTGCTTCGCCGGTGAGCCCCCTGCTGCTGCTTTGTTGCTACCGCTGCCGCTGCTGCTTGCTGCCGCTGGTTGCTTCTTCCTGCTGTTGCCGCTGGTTGCTGCTTCCTGCTGCTGCTGCTTGCTACTTGCTGCTGCTACGTTAGGTTAGTTAGTTCAGGGTTTAGATGGATAGATTAGTTAGATATATAAATAGTTAGATAGATGGATTATAAGATAAAAATTTTGTTGATAGGTTAGTTGAGAAAAAAAATTGTTGTTGATATATAGATGGATAGATGAGTGGATACTACATCATGATATATAGATGGATAGATGATGATGATGAATATGTGACGAATAGATGATGAGTCCCTATAGTTTTTTTGCCTACATGATGCAAAAATAAATGAATGCATGTTTAAATGTTTTAAATATGCTCTATGAGTTGTGATGTTCTAATTATTTGTCGTGATGGAATTTGCAGGCTTTGTGGTGTTGCATTCATCGGAGTGACCGTTGTCTGACGCGTTGGTCCCCCTGAGCATCCCTCTGCTGTTCGACTACTTCCTCTACAACCGAGGGTGAGCTACAAGTCCATCTCCATTTTTTCATATCACTAGATTTCATTCTCAAGTCAAGTGGCGTAGGCGTCTCCTGTCTGAAAGGGATGCATCGATGAATATGCATTCAATTGCATATTTATCACCGCAGCTCTTTCGGATTGTCCAGCGTTTTCCATGGACAGCCCGAGGATGTGTAGATTGGGTATGTTCTCCATGTTCTACCCCATTCTGAGACAGGATTTCAGCGGCGCCTCCCCATTGTTCTCCGGAGCACATTCTCTCGGCTATTTGCCGAGACGTGTATCTGGAGAACAGCGGGGAGGTGCTGCCGAAATTTTGTCTCAGAACCGGGTAGAATGGAGAACGTACTCAATCTACACATCCTCGGGTGGGATTAGGACCCATCTTTACCTATTAGAGAAGTAGGTGGATTCAACGCGGTAGAAACTGAAAATTTGATGTGATTAATTTAAGTGAATCCTTAATTATGTTGTGTGGCTTGCAAAAAAGCAGAGGATGGCAGATAATCAGTGGATGTACAGTGGTTTTATCTGTCGGAATCGAGTAACATCAGAGTGGATCGCGAAAACCGATGTGTATTTGAAGGAGATATTCCGTCGTCCAATGAGAATTATCCCACCATGCCCCTGTCCGAGATGTGCCAGACGTCATCGTAGAAATCAGACGGACATGAGTGAGCACCTTCGCACGCACGGATATATGCCAAACTTTGACATGCCGCCGATAAACATAGTCGAGTAGGACCGTGGTAGAGAGGAGGTGATGCGACAACGTTGATGGATATGAGGCCGACGGGGTCAGGGACATGCTAGATGATATCATTGTTGCAGAAACGGCAAATGCGACACCTTCAGAGAATGAACCGGAGGAGCCGGAGGCAACCACAAAGGCCTTCTTAGAGGTCTTGGCCTCGTCAAAGAAACCTCTTTATGCGGGTGCGAAAATATCTCAGTTGGATGCCATCTCGCAACTGATTGCAGTCAAGGCTGAGTACGGCTGTAGCCAGAAATGCTTCGAAGCATTCCTAGGAGTATGGGCTAACAGCCTCCCTGAGGGTCATGAACTGCCGAAAAGCATGTACGATACAAAGAAAATCATGAAGGCACTCTCTATGGATTATGAGAAAATAGATGTTTGCCCAAAGAATTGCCTTTTGTTTAGGCACGAGTATGCGGATGACATGTACTGTAGGAAGTGCGGTTCGTCTCGGTACATTGAGGTGGTCGGTGAGGATGGTGAGAAAAAGCAACTAACCATCCCCGTTAAGGTTCTTCGGTATCTTGATTTTATAAAAAGACTGCAACGCCTTTTCATCACGAAGGAGTCTGCCAAAATGATGAAGTGGCACAAGGAAGGTATAAGGTACAATCCAAAAAAAATCGTACATCCATCGGGAGGGGAAGCATGGAAGTCTTTCGATGAAGAATACCCCGAGGAAGCAGCCGAGGCTGGGAATGTCAGAATAGCCATATCAGGTGATGGGTTGAATCCATATGGTATGTCGTCCAATCCATATAGCTGCTGACCTGTGTTTGTAATTCCGCTCAATCTTCCTCCCGGTTCCCTAATGCAACGGAAGACCATGTTCTTGTCGCTCATCATTCCGGGGCCTGAATACCTGGGGAAGCAATTGGGTGTGTTTATGCAGCCGCTTGTGGATGCTTTGCACCATTCTTGGTACTTTCCGAGGTTGACATACGACCGGGATCTGCAGAGAAATTTCTTGATGAAAGTTTGGTTGCACTATTGCATGCATGAGTTTCCCGGCTATGCTCTATTCTGCGGATGGTGTACAAGTGGGAAGATGCCATGCCCAGTGTGCATGCAGGCTCTGCGAATGATTTGGCTGAGTAAGGGTGGCAAGTATGTAGCCTTTGACCTGCATCGACAGTTCCTCCCTCTAGACCATCCAGACAGGGAAGACAAGAAGAACTTCACGAAAGGCCGGGTTGTTCATGAAGTAACCGAGATTCCAACATTTTCGAGGGCAGATGTTCTTGCTCAGCTAAAAGCTCTCAAGCCTAAAGTCAAAGGCAAAGGTAAAGGCAAAGCCAAAGGCTTCGAGGGATATGGTGAGACGCACAACTGGACTCACATTACCCCCTTCTCGCAGCTTCCCTATTTCAAGGACCTCAAACTTCCTTACAATATTAATGTGATGCACACCGAAAAGAATGTGGCAGAGTCCCTTTTCCACACGATCCTCAACATTCCTGATAAGACGAAGGATAACGTAAAAGCTAGAGCCGATCAACAGAGAATTTGTGATAGACCATGCCTGAACATGAAGCCTCCCACAGGCGGTCGAAAAAACTGGTTCAAGCCAGATGCTGACTTTGTCCTTAAACCGCCAGAAAAAAAAGAAGTACTTATCTGGCTGAAACAAATTTTGAAGTTCACCGATGGTTATGCATCGAATATAAGTAAGGGAGTCAATCTTTCAACGGGCAAAGAGACCGGCCTGAAGAGTCATGACTACCATGTATGGATCGAGCGGATAATGCCGGTGATGGTTCGAGGCTATGTCCCCGAGCATGTCTGGCGAGTGCTTGCCGAGCTTAGCCATTTCTTCCGCACGCTCTGTGCTAAAGAAGTAAGTAAAGAGGTGATTGAAAAATTGCATAAGAAGGCACCGGAGTTGATAGTCAAGCTAGAGAAGATCTTTCCGCCAGGTTTCTTTACTCCGATGACACATCTCATTCTGCACCTCGCGAACGAGGTTTTGTTGGGGGCCCTGTGCAAAATCGCTGGTAGTGCGGCCCTGAGAGGCAGAACAAGCATCTCCGACGGAAATGTGGAAACAAAGCTAAGATTGAAGCTTCCATAGCTGAGGCAGTTATCCTAGAGGAGGTGTCAGACCTAAGGACGTCATACTATCCAGACCACGTTCCCCATCTGCATAACAAGGTGCCTCGATACAATATAGAAGAGCCCAAGTATCAACCCAGGCTCGATCTATTCAACGCGCAAGGTGGGAGGGCCGGGGCCTCGAAATCTTATAACATGCCATGACAAGAGTGCGAGGACCTCATGTTCTATATCTTGCACAACATCAAGGAAGTTGAGGAAGTGTGGGTGAGGTAATACCACTACACCATTCCTTTATGTCTTCCACATCATCATGTTTCATATTCACTTAGTCCTGGTCTAACATCGCTTATCTTTTTTTAGTGATTTTGTTCAAGAGGAATGGACGGGAGTGGATCCTCCTACTAAGGCGGAGGCACTTACTCTTCTCCGTCATGGAAACCCTGGACGTAAAAATTTTGTTGCTTGGTTCATGGAGAAAGTAATTTTCCACACTCCCTTTTTAAATACCTACTTCAACATTTATTAGTTAACCGAACTAATGCACGCAACAATTTCCATTATACTTGTAGGGAAAAGATCCGAACATATCTATGGATGATGAATTGAGATGGGTTTCCATGGGTTTTGACCCTGCCGTCATGACATGTAAAAAGTATGATGTGAATGGGTATCGCTTCCATACAGAGGAGCACCAAAACAGCCGCCCCGATCCCAAAACTATAAATACTGGAGTGTACACCCCCGGTCAAAATTCAGTAGACTACTACGGAAGGGTACAAAATATATACGAGGTTAAATTCTGCCAGGGGCGTGAGAACCTAAGTCTGCCTGTGTTCAAATGTCGATGGTTCGATCCGCGGGAGGGGGTAAAACATACGCCTTCCATTGGTTTGGTCGAAGTTAAACCATCAACCGTCTATGCCGGAGCCGATCTCTTCATTGCGGCTACCCAAGCTACACAAGTATATTATCTGCTTTACCCATGCCAGAAAGTGTATCTAAAGGGTTGGGAAGTTGTGTTCAAGGTGTCGCCACATGGTAAGCTACCAGACCCGAATGAAGACGATTACTACAACATTAACCCCATGGCATACGAGGGAGTGTTCTATCAAGAGCAACCTGATGATGATGATGATGTGGTTAGAAACGATGACACTAGACCATTGGGTGATGATGATGTGAACCCAAACATCGACGATTTACGGAATGATGGTGAGACCATTGTCAATGAAAATGACATACTTATGCTAGAAAAGTTAAACGAAGACGCTGACGACGAGGAAGAGCCTCCACCTCCGTCGGATAACGAAGATGATATGATTGATAGTGATGATGAGACGGACCGAGAAAGAGGTTACAACAGTGATGATTCATATGGGTTCTAGCAGATGTACGTTTCAAGTATTTTTTTCTATAGTTTAGGAATATGCCTTTTTATGCATTTTTATTAATGTGTTTATTATCATGCCTTTTCCTTCATTTCATTAATTTACTAATTGCTTTTTCTCTTTTCAATGCAGGTTCGTGGAACATGGGCAAGGGGAAGGCCGACGACGTGGGTTTCCTACGCAAGGTCGTCGGCCTGCCTAGTCGGAGTGGTCGAGCACGTAATCGTCCCCCTCGGCTACTTGACGATGACTCCTCATAGGGAGGTCGAGGGAGAGGCGCCCCTAGAGGAGGAGGGGGCGGGGGAGAGCCTCTAGAGGACGAGGTGCTGGGGGGAGAGCCACTACAGGGGGTCGCGGCCAGAAAGAGCGCACCCTCACCGACTTAGGGGTGTTGTCTTCGAGGACCTCCTCTAGTGAGGTACCCTTCTCTAGTGAGGTACACTCTAGGGAGGAGGAGGAGGAGGAGGT
>NC_057797.1:758181064-758183630 GCF_018294505.1 Triticum aestivum | reverse complement strand
GCGAGGAGGAGGAGGAGGAGGAGGAGGAGGAGGTTGGGGAGGGGAAGGCAGGCGAGGAGGAGGGTGGTGGCGGGGATGATGGTGGTGACGGGAAGGGGGTTGACAACAAGGGGTGGCTGCGTGGTAACGCAAAGCTACCAAAGTAGGTTCCTGCTACTGAGGAGCAGAAGTGGCTCATTGAGCCCACGGGAAAAGAGTAAGTGGTTCATTATTTTGCTTGTCACATGCTTATTCCGGTTGTTATTTATTTTGCTTGTCACATGCTAATAGTTCATTCTTTTGCAGCAACTGGATATATTCTAAAGGGGTCTGTATTCCCAACGGCCTCATCACCGTCTTGCTGAAGTTATACTTGTCGGGGTTGTATTGTTCGGATCCAGTCAGGCAACCGGACCATCGGGTTTTGGCCACGAGCTGGGACCACTGGGAAGCGGCCCTCCACGCGGACCATGAGACCCATGCCAAGGCCGTGATCACTACTTTCTGGGTGAGTTCTCTTCAGAAGCACAAGTCCATTCTAGTTTCATGAATGATTTAACTCATGGCTTCTTCCATTCTTGTTTCATGCATGATTGTAGAAATTCTATCGAGTTCTTCCGGAGCACAGGGCTAGAGCGGACCAGATCGTGCTGCGCCAATGCAAGAAGAAGGCCTGCCAGATGCAGTATGAGGTGCGCTATGTGGCCATCTCCACATACTACCATGACGTTCTTGGTGTGAAGATGACCAAGGAAGAAGCGCGGAGGATGGGCATTACCTTGGAGAGGCCTGAGTTCTTGGCGGTAAGTATAAAAGATTTTTCATTATGCTTTCATATATTATGCTTTCATTACCCTGTGGTACATTATGCTTTATGCTTTATGCTTCCATAACACCAATTTGGACACACCTACATGCCATTATGCTTTTATTATGTAGGTGTGTCCAAATTGGTGTTATGGAAAAGACGAGTCCTGGGCGGCATTGGTGGATCTTTGGTGTGATATGATGAGGCTGGAGCCTGGGCGGCTATGAGAATGAAAAACAAGGCTAACCGAGGGAAGGAGGGAGTACATGCTCAAGGAAACTAAAACCACTATCTCCACAAGGCAGTTAATGTATGACTAACCCCATCAAACATTGTTCTTCTTCTATTTACCATCACTTTCTTATGTATGACTAACCTCTGTTTGGTGGTGCAGGAGGAGAAACTGAAGCGGTCGCTCTCACACATGCAGGCGTGGGAGATCGCCCATACGCGGAAGGACCCCAAGCCTGGCGAGCCCAAGTACTACGGCAAGAAGACCGCGAGGAGGAAGAAGGCCTACTCCGAAGCATATCTGAAGTTACATCCTGACACACCTGACCCCATTGCGGAGGATCTGGACGACAGGGCGATGGTGAGCATGGGGCCCAAGGAGCACGGTTGGGAGGCGGTTCTCGATGCTGTGATCACTCCTACTATCTCCTACACACAGCTTCGTCGGATCGACCCGAGCCTGAGCCAGTGCACGAGCCAGCCAGTGACCAGTGCACAGTCCCTCTTTCAGGAGCAACAATCTGTAAGTATTTTCCCTCTTATCTTCATTGCTCACTTTTTTCCGCATTTAGTAGTTTTATGAGTTCCATCATGTCATACGGTAGACCTACCTGGAGTACACATGCCATGAGACCATGGCGTGGCATCAGAGGCTTTATGAACACCAAGTGCAGAGGGATCGCCAGATGCAGCAGGATTTTCAGGAAATGGCGGCCGACAGGTGTCCTCAGTTGCAGCCAGCACAATGCCCTCCAGCACAACCAGTGCTGCTGACCTTTGAGGAGTTTGTGGCACAGAACGCTGGCCCCTCGCCGGTTAGTTCATCCCCAATCTATTCACCCAAAGCATGTCATGCCTTTCAACACAGTCATATATCTCGTTAATATGTCTTTTCAACATCCAGGGAACAGGTGGATCTACCGTTAGCGGTGGTCTTCGCAGCACTCCCGAGACACGGAGCCCGACCACTCCGATCCATGGAGGCGGAGGCGAAGGTGGAGGCGGTCTTGGCGGTAGCGCTGCCGCTAGCACTGACGACCTGGTCTTCGGCGGTCTTGGCGGTGACGACCTCCGCGGTGCTCGATGATACTTGAGATGTGGTGATGATGCTTGAGATGACTTATGTGTGGTGATGATCATTTAGATGACTTGTGTGCTTTTCTATATGCTTATGCTTATGTTGGTTGTGATGATGATCATTTAGAGACTTGTGTGTGATGATGCTTACGCAATTATTGTTGTGATGATGCTTATGCTTACGTTCGTTGATATGTGCTGCTGATATGTGCTGTTGTATATGTGTTGTTATTTGAATTGAACTGATTTGAAAACAAACAGAAAAAAGAAAAAAAGCAAAAGCAAACTATGTCGACGGCTCGGCATAGGGCTGGCGTGAGTTCCCAGTAGCTGACACGTGGCACCTATGCCGACGGCATAGCCGTCGGCATAGTTTAAAAGCTATGACGACGGCTATGCCGTCGGCATATGTGCCATGCGTTAGCTGCTGGGAACTCTATATGAAGGGCTATGCCGACGGCTAGGCCGTCG